>NC_068368.1:4690616-4990616 GCF_020536995.1 Dreissena polymorpha | reverse complement strand
TTATTAAATGTTCATTTAGAATTTCGGTAATATATGTAAATATGCTTCAAGCATGATATTCAAAACACAAACATTTTAAAGCGCACATTGTAACAAAGCATTTTTTACAAAGGAGTAGAGGTCCATGTTCCCAGTCAATATAAAGTTCCTGTGCGCCATTTCCGCCACTGATTCAACAATCACAGTAAACAAACTAAATGTATAAAAGTCTTATCGAAAATTAGACATTTAACACCATGTTTAAAAATAATGTCTGTTAAACAAAAACACGCATGCATTCAGAAACATTGTCTTTCTAAAAGTAAAGTGCGTGTTATATTCTCGAAATTGTTACTGGTGTCGTACTTATGCAGTGCACTTGTTCTGAATCGTTTAGTTTTTGCAATCTTGGCTAATGTAAAGACATCGTACAAAACACCATTTACAAAACCTCTTTTTCTTATATAAGGTTTGCGAAATCCAATGTGTTTCACTATTACAGTCACATAAGTAGGTTACTAACATGTTAAAATGTTAAACGAAGAGTGATATTACATAAATTTCCGCTGTATTTTGAAACTACATAATTTTCACTGATTTGTCAATTTAGTCATCCATTTAACCTGGTATTAAATTGCAGACGTTGGGTCGAAACGCGAATTTGGGTACAGAAAGGGTAGTGTTGATTCAATATTAGGCTCAAATGTATATCAAACAATTACAATCAAGTCAATACGACAAGGTAAATCGTTAACGAATTTATTTTGTGAACAACATGTTTCAGTGTGAGCGTTCTTTTAATTTGAATGAGAATAATTTCAACACAGCGAAGTTTCGAACACTTACATCAGTATAACCTTTTCAACATTGTGAGTGTGCATCATTGAAGTTAATATATCTAGCTCTTGCTTCTTTTGTCTAAATTTTCATTTATTTCAAATGAATGTCTGACTGCGCGACATAAACATGTCTAGTTAATACTATAAAATCTATTCACTTAAGTGTTTAGCAAGAATAACTTACTCTGAAGCATAATTGACTTCAGTTGTTAATTCACGCCATCCATGCAATATGTGCATGACAACTATTATTATTCTAGATAAGATTGAAGAAAACAACCGTGTGTGCATGCTTGAATGACACGTGTATTGTTAAAGAATTCAAAAGAACTGCAAACTTGATAAAGTCGGTCATATACAAGAGCACTTAACAGACGTGAGTGGTTGTTCATGAATTATTCTCAAGATCCGTTTGGCAGATTTACAGCATTGTCTTGATTGTTCGACAAGACACGACATTGAATGATATTTAATTTATTCAAATAATATATTTGGCGGATATGTACCCATACCTTACAGTAAATGTATACGAGACATCAACATCATTGAATTGCCTCTTTTTTCCCTTCAGGCTATATCAAGATGATGCCCAGTCAAGTATAACAAATGTTTCATGTTTAAAGTTCACATTCAAAAGCGTCAATTTATTGGTTTCATAAATTCAACATAATTAAGGCCTGATAAGTACACATTTAGCAAAAAAAGATCGTGATATTATTATAATTTATAAATTATGTAGATATGACGCACGGGTGTAATGTATTCGTAAGTTATTATTATTCATTTGCTTATGTAGTGGGGAATACGTTTATAATAAAGTAAGTGAATAAATATGATGCTTTTTGTTGCTGATAAATAACAATAAAATATTCATTACTATTATGTTATTTTAAGTATTACAATATACATATACGTTCCCTTTCGCAGTCAACAACGACCACCTATTCATTTGCATAGTAATAAATGTTAAAAAGCCGTTCACAACCAGATTGCTTTAAAAAATTCCCAAAGGACAAAAGTTTTAGCTCCTTCAGGATTTACTTTTTACATTCTTCACTTCTATTCTTGTCCCATGAAAAAATTACATTGATATGACTTCCGGTTAAAACTGTAAAAACCGTGTGTCCATGTATTCTAATCATAAATAAGTGATAACCTATTTTTTCGAATATTTCAACACTTATTATCGTTAAACTATAACGTTAAAAAACGGACGTGGAAGCAGCATCAAACGTCAAAAAAGGATCTATGTAGAAAAGCAGACATCGAAATGGTGGTCCAATGAAAACTATAAATGTGCCTCCGGTCGACAGTAGCACAAAAACGTTATGTGACCGGGAGACTGTAATGGAATCTGAACGACCACCTATGACGGCAAGATTGGAAGACAAAGGCGGTACAGAGGGAATGGAGAGGAGCGACTTGTAAATTTCCCATCAGCAGAAGAATCACACCGACCGCCGCGATTATGCTTACTATATTATAGTCCTTATAATCGCATCTTATTAACAGTACAGTGTTTCAGCTGTCTGGCTAGCGCAGTGGTTGGAACACTCGCTTCTGACCAAGACGACAGGGTTTAGTTCCTGTTCCCGGCTGAATGCGAGTTGGGTTTGTGGTCACCATACCGGACAAGTGAGTTTCCTACGGGTACACAGGCTTCCCCTACAACACAAAATCACATAAGAATTGAAAAATCTTTCAGTAACAACGTAATAGCCTGAAATAGTAGCTTTAATTCAAAATTCGTCCTAACGTTGGTCAGTCTAGAAGGCTTATTACTTAGGCGTGCTGGGGCTCCGGGTCCACACATAATGTAGCTTCAACTGGCTCAAGCTCGGAAAGCAACTCATAAACCTCGAAATACATACACACTACAGTCTTTCAAACTTGTTTTGATTTTCATCACCACAGATTTCTAATACAGAAAGACGAACATCCATTCAACCGCTGCTATTAATCGTACCAGTGCATGTTCCGTATAATTACATCTGTGAACCAGTAGAGCGCATCTAACTTATTTTTGTTCCAGCATCGCTGAATACTTTGACGCAAAATCGTGAAATATTGAACTGAACGATACCGTATGAATCTAATTTCAAATTGTACTGCTTTTATGTGTAATTCTGTATATTGTAATGTCAATACAAATATCTACCATCTATCAATAAATAAACATTCGTGTTATCGTGAGTTCCGTTTGATTCTCGCGACCCCCGAAATGTCAGCCAAGTTATAAACAAGGTGGTCAGTTCATCAATAATGGCGTTCAGTATAGAGGTGTTTACTTCTGTGCGGTCGTTAATTGACTTTCAAAATACAAGCAAAAAATATATAATATCACGAAAGAAACTTTACGTAATCGGATAACATTTACATGTTTCAGTAAAAATGTGTGTTATCAGTTACTTTGAAATAGATAAAAAAAATCATTTTCTATATTTTTAGTATTAAGGGTAAAGACAATCCGAATAAATTGGGTCTTTTTGTACATGTCTGATATTCATTTTAATAAAACGTAAAATGAAAATTGAAGGGTTTGTTCTTTTACAAAGCATTCAAAATTATTCAATACATTTTAAATTCTTGAAATAATGTTTGGTAAAAAATAAGAAAATTAAAGAAATAAAAAGCACCCCTACAAGCCGTCTTTTCTGTCAGTGACCCCCACCCCCTAGTCACCCCTTTATCATAAAACATAGTTAACACGTCCGATGACCCTCCGTACTTTTGGTTACCTCCTTGTAACCTCTCAAAAATATAACCGCTATCAGTCATCGACTTCGATCATCTTGATGTTTTAAGGGTGACTGGGCTGTCACAAATACGCCGTTAAATATCATTTTTAAGTGTTACACTTTTATGTACAGGCATTAATTTATCGCATACACCCATTTCAAATCACATGGTTTGTCCTTGGAGATTTTAGCGTTTCTTAGGATGCGCGTTTATGATTTTCGATATACCTGTCTGAAATGTGGCCCATTTTTCTATAATATGCATAATAAATGTGAAACTTCGGCTCCGTCAGCAAGAGATGAATCTTTTTTATTTTTATTATGGCCAGTGGGCAATTGCCCGAAAAGAAGCCCCACGAGTTTCCAACAACAAGTATAAATTATTATATTAAAAAATATAAAGCTCTGATCACCAAAACCATTTGAAAGCGTACAGTGAATTTAACATTATGGAGTTGTTTTTCTTTAACAGGGTTCCATAACACGTTCGGGGTATCTATCTCATACACGAACTAACTATACAAATGTTGGCCTATCTCTAACTTGAAGTTATCTTAATCGATTCAAACTAACTCTTAATTATATCAATCTTAATATATGGTTATGAAAACTACTTATTTAGACAAAGAGACGTACGTGTCGGACGATTTCCATTTAAGCATCAGACTGTAAAATGCAGTCATATCATAACCGTTATCGATGATATGTACGCATTTGCACATTAAATATTCAAATAAGTTCAATGTTCAATTTGCCAAAGTATTACCAAAAATTAACTCAGATATAAATATGAGGTAGTGGTATGCGTACTTAAGTGAATTCAATTACCGTGTTTGGTTACTGAACGATAATGTAAAACTATTGTTTATAAAGTTTGGGTTTCATACAAACGGACATTAAATACGTATCAGGTGACGCCGTTCGACCTTGTACAATACTGATAAGTAAAATATCATGGATGTTTTCGTAAACACACGCTGTTGATTGATGATCACATAACCAGATTACATATAAGCCTCGATCTGAGAAAAAAAACGGATTAATGCACGTGCTTTAAATATCGTTCCAGATTAGCCTGTGCGGTTCGAACAGGCTAATCTGTGATGACACTTTCCGTGTAGATCGGATTTTTGTTTAGAAGAGACTTCCCTCAAGTACAAAATTCCACGAATGCGGAAAATATTATCCGAGATGAGCATGTGCGCATGCGTAAAACCCGGTTTTCCTAGAGTGCGTATCTTACACATGTATGTCTTAACACGATCTCTAACAACTCTATACGATCCACTCTTAAATGCCTATGACCAACACACAAATAACAGATACAAAACCGACTAGAAAAATGCGTATTGGATTGAACGGTTACACAATAACATTAAATGTATTGATACAAAAATGACAAGAGCATAGTCACATTCCCTGGACATTGAAATTAAATGACACATTGTACTTTTTTGCACCCATGGGACGATATAAAGTCAAGTAGTCGAAAAAACATAGTGTTATCATTACGTCAGTTGTGTTCTTTTGTATACGCCAAGTTTATATGACAGTACATGTTATCATTTATACATGTCAGGCGTCAGCGAAACACTTAAATGCACTAGGCGTGTTTTAAAGAGTTATCTATCGCTTCCCACTTTTGAACAATAGTGTATCATAAATTGAGCATTATTACGAGTTGAGGAACAGGTTTTGGAAAGGATGGTAAATACGGAAATCTACTGATATTACCGAAAATATGAGTTTGCTAATTCTGTTTTTTATTTGTGAGCGAAGCTCACAAATAATGCAGACGCAATTTTGCAAATCAGTTTGGATCAGTATGGGCTTAGGTACGGCAGGAACCGTAACCCGTGACTGCCTGTGTGGATAACTCCAGTAAACTTTGATTTGTTGAATACGAATAATGCTCTGGTTTTGATTATAGTGGCACAATGGTTGGTTGGAAGACAGCACATACGATTTGAAAATATGGCCCGTGGTAAAAGTTGTTATTGCTTCTTTTATTGGTGTTTTGTTTCGTGCTCAAATGCGAACACAAAAATTGTTCTTACTTACATGATAGAATTTAACATGACGTGATGAATGTTTACCGATTAATTATCATGTAAATGATTTATGGAAACTTAGTATTGTTACATAATTAATAAACTCCAGTAATTCAATAGTTATAATTGGCATACACGATCGATCATGCCTCATTTTGTTTAACGTGTGATTACATGGAGTGGACATTATTCATACTGAATGCGAAATACAAAAGGGCTGACTACCTTTAGTTTGTGTGTGTTTAAGTAAACTTAAAGAATCATGCAAATCTTTAAAAAAAAAGGAAATGTGTAGTAGTATAGAGGTTGCTGCAACATAGATATTTCGAACAAGTTCATTTTTGCTTTCACATTGGTTCATTTCATACTGATGATACAATACACAGACTGGGGCTTTATCGTGATAATGGAATAATTGATAAAATAAAGAATACGTAAGAAAATGTAGCTGTTGCATAAAAAGCGATTGAAAAACGTGATACTTTTATTACGAAGATGATAGCGATAAGAATTATGAAAAACTACAAACATGTGACATTATAATTGTTTAAGTACAAAAAAGATGGCAAGAAACAGAATGGGTATAAGGATGATAAACAGCACAACAACAAACATGAGCAAAACATTATTGTTTTACTTCAAACATGAGGGTGATAAACACAATGTGTATGAAGATGCTTACGCACATGATTACTACAAACAAGATTAAACATGATTGTTTGACTAAAAACATGAGGACGAAAAACAGAATGGGTATAAGGATGATAAACAACACAACAACAAACATGAGCAAAACATGATTGTTTTACTACAAACATGCGGGTGACTAACACAATGGGAATGAGGATGATTACGCACATGATTACTACAAACAACAGTAAACATGTTTTTTTTTTACTACAAACATGGGGGTGATAAACACAATATGTATGATGATGATAACGCACACGATTACTACAAACAAGAGTAAACATGATTGTTTTACTAAAAACATGAGGGCGAGAAACAGAATGGGTATAAGGATGATAAACAACACAACAACAAGCTTGAGCAAAACATGATTGTTTTACTACAAACATGAGGATGATAAACACAATTGGTATTAGGATGATAACGCACATGATTACTACAAACAACAGTAAACATGATTTTTTTTTTACTACAAACATGAGGGTGATGAGCAAAATATGTATGAGGATGATAACGTAAACGATTACTGCAAGAGTAAACATGTTTGTTTTACTACAAACATGAGGGTGATAAACACAATGGGTATGAGGATGATTATGCACATGATTACTACAAACAACAGTTAACATGATTTTGTTACTACAAACATGAGGGTGATAAACAAAAATATGTATGAGGATGATAACGTACACGATTACTGCAAACAAGAGTAAACATGATTGTTTTACTACAAACACGAGGGTGATAAACGTAAAATATATGAGGATGATAACGCATATGATTACGACAAACAAGAGTCAACCTGATTGTTTTACTATAAACACGAGAGTGATAAACACAATTGGTATGATGATGATAACGCACATGATTACTACAAACAAGAGTAAACATGATTTTTTAACTTCAAACATGAGGGTGATAAACAAAATTGGTATAAGAATTATTAACAACGTGGTTATGTTAATTAAAAATTACAATGATACCATAACACGATTATTTGCATGCAAGCAAAAGTGACCATTATAAAAAAAACATGATTCAATTACAAACATGACGGTGATATAAACAAGCATGAATTCTCAACAAAAGATAGAAATATAAACATAATAGTGGGGATGATTTCTCTACAAAAATGAGGATGAATAACATGACAAGATGATTTCTTTACTAACATGGAGATGATAAACAAACACGATGGCATGACTTCAAAATGTGAGACTGATATAAAGATATGTGGAGGGGCAAAATATTATTAAAAATTAATGAACGGAACTGGACAGATTGGTTTGTACGGACATTTGATCTCAACGCACATCGCACTAAAAATTCTGAATGAACACCAGCAAGGTGCAATAACTCTGAAATCTAAAAAGACTAGAAAATCCATAACTGAAATATAAAATAATCGGTTGTGGATACAAAGGTACCGGGTTCAATCCCGTGAGCGTTATTTTAAAAGACACAATGTACTGTTTCGTCGCAGGGTGTAGACCAGTGTGTTAAAAACAAAACAAAATCTAAACCTTAAAAAAATGAAACAATGTATGAATCCACAATAACAATGATTATATTGATTGTTATTTAATTTTAAATATAAATATTTCAGAGTTCTTGCTAGTGATACGTTGCAGGTGCAATAATTTAGAGAACGATGTGTTTGAGAACAAACCACACAAAATCCACTCCGTGTTTATGTGACGTCATAAACCGTTTACTTCATCAGCTGTAAACAGATATATCAGCAAGTAAGGTCACATGAGCGAGAAGAAAAAACAATGAATTAGTTTTATTTGTATTCATGTTTTATTCAACTGACATCGCTTAGGTTTAATGTATATCATGATAATATGTATACATCAAAAAACTGGAACCTACATTAGCACATGTTTTCATATAATGAGTTCTCGATAAACGGTCCAATCAAAACACTTTTTTAAAGGTCACAATGTCTAGATTTATGATTGAGGCCTAAAAACACAAACTAATTAATGCAAATATCTGACACAAGAACAAGACAATGCTCCGTTCAATGATGGCCTCATTTTAACAACATCGTGCTTCTGCCGTACATGACCAAATCAACCTTTATGCGAACTCGGCAAATAACTGGAAGTCAGTGCTGAGATACTGCAGCCGATGTTCAACATCGCTTATTTACCGTGTCCACACCACTGGACCCAACAAACCTCTCTGCAGCAGCCAGCGTAAGAACGCCGCACATTACGACCAAAACTAGGTCCGAAACTGTTACAAGTATCAACTGACGTAGTGTCTATGTGGATGGTATCGCTGATGATTGAGTGTTAACCGCTTAGCAATACCTTGATGAATTCATTGGAGTCAGAATTCATTTGGCCACTTCCAGGTATACTACCGCTGACATCACGTAACAACACTCACAGTACCACCTGAACAGCTCCTAGTTCGTCATTTGAACAGATGAAAGTGACAAAATAGGAGTTGTATCAAGGTACAAAACCTACCGTTTGCGTTCCCTTTTTGCTGATCTTGCTGTCCATGAGAGCTGGTGCCTTAATCCATATTTTTTGGCAGGGCTCGGCCTGAAATTGAAGCAGTGATCAAAAACACTTTTTATCATAAACAAATTCACTATCACGTGTGATTTTTTATTCTTGATAAAGATGATAATTGATTAAGACTATTATTGATAACAATCATACAAAATGTTCCTTTTCAATGTTGCAAATGCATTTCAGTAAAATAATGTAACACGATTGATCAGTCAAAAAGTAGCAGATGAAAACGCTACAGAATAATGTACACATGTTTAAGCTGAACATATTCGTAATGGTTATATTACATAGAAACAAAGTAAACAATTTGATATAATGATATTAATCTGGGTTCTAAATTTACCTCTATATAGTCGTACAGATATTGTCTGCAGGTTTGCTTGTAAATGATCCGAGCTAACCTGCCAATTTCTTCATCGCTGAAAAGTATCAATTTTCACTTATGTGCATTAAGAACTGTGTAATATATATTTACATCATCATCACCTCCACCACAACCATAACGATAATATCCACTGCCGTCAATAAAACCATTTCCATCCATTTTTATCTTTATAATAATCATCCTCATAACCATAACATAACTGCAACCATTAAGACACTAGTAATTATCATCAACTACCACCACGACCACTATCATCATCATAATCATCATAATCATCATCATCATCATCATCATCATCATCATCATCATCATCATCATCATCATCATCATCATCATCATCAACAACTAATATCACTCTCACAGTCAAAATCATAACCACAACAAACATTACTCCCAAAACCAATATAACTCCCAAAACTAATTTAACTCAAACAACTCATAACATCACTCTCACAACAAATATTAATCTAAATATTAATATCACTTCACAGCAAATGATATCGTTCTTGCAGCCAATAATATCACTCTCACAGCCAATAACATCACTCACACAGGAAATAATATCACTCTCACACCCAATAATATCACTCTCACAGCTTATATCACTCACACAGAAAATAATATCACTCTTACAGCCAATAATATCACTCTCACAGCTAATATCACTCATAGTCAATAATATCACTCACACAGCCAATAATATCACTCTCATAGCATATAATATCACTCTCACAGCAAATAATATCACACAAAGCCATAAACATCACTCTCACAGCCAATAATATCACTCACACAGTCAATAATATCACTCACACAGCCAATAATATCACTCCCATAGTCAATAATATCACTCTCACAGCTAAAAATATCACTCTCACAACCAATAATATCACTCACACAGCCAATAATATCACTCACACAGTCAATAATATCACTCTCACAGCTAAACATATCACTCTCACAGCTAATAATATCACTCACACAGCCAATAATATCACTCACACAGCCAATAATATCAGTCTTACAACAGATAATATCACTCTAACAACCAATATCACTATCACAGCCAAAAGTATCACTCTCATAGCCGATAACATCAATCCCACAGCCAATATCATTCCCACAGCCAAAATCACTATCATGATCAATATCACTCTCAAAAAAATATCACTCTCTTAACCAATATAACCTGCACAACCAATATGACTCTAACAACAAATATGACTCTAACCACCTATAACATATCTCTCACAGTCAATATCACTCTAACAGCCAACATCACTCTCACAAGCAATATTACTCTTACAACCAAAATCACGCTCACAGCCAATATTATCAATCTCAAATCCAATATAATATCATTCTAACAGTAAAAATCACTCACACTACCCACATCACTCTCACAACCAGTATCGCACTTACAACCAATATCACTCTAACAACCTATATCACTCTTACAACCTTTATCACTCTAATAACCTATATCATTATCACAACCAATACAACTCACACAACAAATATTACTATCTCAACCAATTTCACTCCGATGAATATTATCATTCTCACTACCGATTTCACTCTCACAACCAAATTCACTTTCATGACCAATATCACTATCTCAACCAATATCACTCCCAGGAATACTATCATTCCACTACCAATAATATCACTCCCACAGCCAATAATATCATTCCCACAACTCAAATCATTCAGGCAGTCCCACAACCACCACCACACCCATTATCAGCTCACCTGACATGCTGCCTGTAAGCCTTCATAAGGCGATGGATGCCAGTGATAATCTCTGCCAATATTGGGCCCTGTAGCTTCTCGAATCTGAAATATGCAGAAGGGTGAGCAGCTATGTTCAAATGAGTTACTTTGTCAAGTATTATACGCTGAAGTAGAAGTCACACTTTGAAAACTGCGCAGGAATACATTATCTGCATTGCATATACCGATGTTCAGATTTTGTCTTATTGGCTAATGGATGGCTAATAAACTGGGATCTTATTATTATTTCAAAACTATAAGAAACATGGTGCAACATAACATACATTGTGTAAGCATTATATATGAATTAGAATACTAATATAAAACAAACATCTGATAGTATAAGTTCTGATTGTAAACAGTTTTATAATGAATATTAAACCTATGTTTTGCCAAAAAAACATTTTTTTGCATGTGCATGTTTGCTGTAAAGCAAAGATAAGAGGAAAAAAACCAACACATCAATGTGTTCATTAGGAAATATCTTCAAACAAGAAAGCTCTTCTTGATTCGTTTAGATACAGATTGTCACAATGTTTTTGAACTGGAAATAGTTATACCTTATGAACTGTCTCCCGCATTTTAATCTCCACAAGATGCATTTTCTTGAATCTGTCACAGGCTTTCATGTGATCCTTCTCCTTTTTGACCAGGACTTTCTGCATTTCCTGTAAGTTAAAACACAACTTCAAAACAATGCAAACCTCCTAGGTCATTTATTTGTTGCAAATCCATTAAAAACATTTCGTAAAAGCAATTTAATAATATCAATTATTCCATATCCAATAAATTCATCCAATTGGCATTCTTCATATGTACCACGTGACCGTCCAATATATTCCGGTATTGGATCCAAAAAGTGTGCATTTTTTTCCATATTGGACAGTTGAGTACAAGTGCACTAAGCAATTGTTTTATAAATATAAAAGCCGTTACCGAAAAAAAGTATCCGAATGTACAATAATTGATTTACGCGGGGCTTGTCTTGAAAATAGCATAGATGCAATTAAAGCATTTTCTAATCAAAATTAAAATTAAAATGAAACAAAGAGCTGAAGAAAGGGTAATAGAATAAAAAGCTTATTAGAAGTTTAAACTGATCAATACATGATATATTTTGACTCGCACACAGTTTGAAGTCATATTGCACTCGCCTAACGGCTCGTCCAATATGACGTCAAACTGTGTGCTCATCCAAATGTATCTCCGTATTGTACAGTGAAACGTCTTATAACCTATAAATATTGTCTAATGAAGGACTTTATCCTTAAACCAAACAAACTACTAGTCTAGCCACTTACATGGAGAGCCTTTGTTCGTACCTTAAGGTCATTTAGCTTATGACGGAGTGCGAATGTCTGCACAGCGGTGATCAATTTGTATTTCTTGACCTTGCTTTCAGACAACCAGCACTCCTACAGAATTAAATGCATAAAGAAATTTTGAGTTATTCATAAGGAATATCACAAATAAATGTGAAATATCACAAAATATGCGCCAGGAACATCTCTAAATGCTCTTAGAATTTTCAATATTAGGTTAATCAGGACATTTTTATCACGAACATGCAAAATGCCAAAGCTTTTTACCAACATAAAAATATTTATGTTTATTTATTTTATAATTTCTGCTAACAAAACAATAGGATCTTCAACCAGATATGCACACATTGATGGCAGAAAAGAGATCATTATACATATTTATCGAATCTAATTCACAAGAAAACTTTTTCAGCTGTAATCCGAATAATTGCGGGAATGTACCTTCCGGGCCTCCATGAGTGTTCCTTACAGCGTCCTGTTGCTTTGAGAGTTCACAGAGCAGCTCCTGCTTTTTGTGGTGCCATGCCTGGGCCATTGCATGGGAAAACCTGTGAACACATGCTGCGTGTTATTGGAGGAATAAACAAAGGTTCACAAGTGCGTCAAAACTGGATCATGCAATACCTAATCTTCCAAAGACATGCAAGTCAAAGTCAACAAAAACATGGGGACATTAAAGTAAGTAAGTAAGTAAGTTTATTGTAAACAAAAGCCTCCGGCCCATACTACATCATGTTTACAAAATACGTATTTACAGACAATACAGAGAGTTGTCCCTACCTATATATATATATATATATATATATATATATATATATATATATATATATATATATATATATATATATATATATATATATATATATATATATATATATATATATATATATATATATATATATATATATATACAATATCATTGAATGGAGAAAACAAAAAAACAAATACGAACAAACATACTTCCACTACAAGTATTACGTTCCATATGAAGAACGTATTGAATGGTAAACATAAAAGGCTATTTTTTTTAATAACAAACTCATTTTCATTTTTTAACAGATCAAAGAAATTAGAAACAGTTTGCCTGCCATGATACCAATTATACAAATAGATTTGCCTAATGTCAGCATATTTAGAGCATTAAAAAAATACATGATATTCATCCTCTGTTTTTACAGATTCATTTTCTAATTGACAATGTGCACATATTCTAAGATACCTTGGTATTCCTAATTGTCTACCTAACTCTATTTGAAACCTATGGCTTGAACAACGAAATCTCGCTAACGCTTGTCTGCAATGAAATGGCATTGTTATGTCTAAATATCGTTCCGTGTTTAATAAACTTTTATATTGTCTGTATGTATCGCATCTTGAAGAGTCATTTATATATTCGTGCCAGGTTTGAGTTACACAATCAGTCAGGCGTTGTTTAAAACGGAGCATGAATAAATCAATATCACCAACATCCTGTAAGAGCCAAATAAAGACGAACCCATATTTAAAAAGAAGCTCCTTTACATCCGTAGCCAAATTTCGCCTTCCAATATCATCTAATGACTTTAACATTTTATAACAGTTTTTTGGATATCTTCTATCAGGCATCTGGAGAAGTTTACACCAGTATTTTATACATTTTGAGTGATAAATGACGTACATTGGTAAACGACCACATTCTCCTAAAGCTACACAGTTATTGACCGTAGTTTTTACGCCCAGAAAGTACTTGCAAGCTTCAATTTGTGCACGCTCTATTGAATCACTATATGTGAATCCCCAGATTTCTGATCCGAATGTGAGTATGGGTGTTACCATGGCATCAAATAATTTAAAGAACTCTGTACAGCAGAAATATCCGAACGGAATATGGTATTCTTTAATGGCAAATAATGCTTTTCGCCCCTGAGCGGCTAATTTAGTTTTTGCAGCCGACCAGCATAACTTTGGGGTATATAGGATGCCCATATATTTATAGACGGACATTATATTTATTGGACAATTATTGAAATACCATTTTTCATAGTGACGTAATGGACCCCCATTTCTAAATACCATAACCTCGTTTTTTTTTAAGATTTAAATTCATGCTTGTTAAGGTACAAAATTCTGCAATAGCATTTATCTGCAACTGAAGATTTACAGCAGTATCTGCACAATTTGCAATATCATCAGCAAAAAGTATACAAAATATGTCAGGGATATCGTTTGTTACAAATATTCCAGTATCGCACTTGTGTCGAATAAATGAACACAGATCATTTATATATAAAATAAAAATAATCGGCGAGCACAAGTCACCCTGTCTAGTGCCGATATTACAAGTAAACGGGCTCGAAATAGCACCGGGGCTCGTGCGTACATAACTTTTAAGTTTAGAATACATTGAGGTTAATACTTTAAGTACGTTGCCCTGGATTCCTTTACGCATAAAGCATGTGAACAGTTTATGATGCACCAAGGAATCGAACGCCTTTTTAAAAATCCACATATAACACATAGAATCTACCTCCAGGCTTAGAAATATATTTTTGCACCAAGCTCTGTAAAATAAACATATTATCGGTAACCGAATATCCTGCTCTAAACCCAGCTTGCGCTTCATCAATTAAATCTAATTCATTTGCAAACCTGGTTAATTTATTATTAATGATGCCTGCAAATATCTTGTACATAACGTCAACTAAAGATATACCTCGATAATTTGAGGGATCACTTCGCGAACCCGATTTATATAAAGGTACGATAATACTTTCACTCCAAGCATCAGGAAAGCTGCCGGAAAATAAAATCTTATTGAAAAGTACATTTAAAATAGGAGTTATAACGTGTTTAGTATTTATGTAAAATTCCGACACGATCCCGTCTTTACCTTGAGATTTTCCACGTTTAAGCTTACTGACACTTGTTTTTATTTCGTCGTCTGTAATTGACGAATTTAATATATAATCGGCCTGGTCGTTATTATACGCATTTGCATGTACATCAAAATTTAGTAGTGGGTTTTCTGATTCTTTAAATAGCAAAGATTTAAAGTATTTAACCCACTCATTGGGATTGATAGGTGCATGAGTTGTTGCTGAAAACCTATTTCTTTTTAATAACCGACCAAAAATACTGCGGATCTCACGGGAGTCAATTAAAACTTTACGTTTTTTATTTTGGTATAGAATTTTTTTTGCATGACATAAGTTTTTGAAAGACCGACGTGCATTTTTGTACAAATGAAAATCGACCGGTTCATTGGACCAACGAAAACGCCTGAGCAACGAATATTGTTCTCGCTTGGCCTTACTACACGCGCTATCCCACCAGAGCGGATTATTTTGGTATTTATTAAAATTGCGCCGTCTTGTGTGCATATCCTCCGCAGCGGTTTTTTAAATAGAGATAATCGTTTGCACAGCATCGTTTACATTTCCATTTATGCAATTTAAAATATAATCGCGGCATCTTTGTAAGTTTTCTGTCAATAATTTTTTAAATGAATAACAATGTTTTTCATTCCATTTATAAGTGTCATAGTTTTGAGTATCGTTTGGTGAAGAATCGGCATCATGCTTTTCGTGATTTAGGGAGCCTGTAAACTGTAATTGGCAGTATACAGGAAAATGATCAGAAAAATAAAAAAAACAAGGAACACAGTATGTGGAAGTGTCATACCAAATCAGATACAAATGTCTGCTTTTTTATCATAGAAGTTTAAACTCAAATAACAAAAATCTAGAATCTTATTCAACACAGCTGAAAAAAATAAACCTAAAGAAACTTACATTGAAGAAGCTGTAAACAAATAGAAAATAAAAGAATAGAAAAGAAATAGAAGAAATGTTTACTGGAGAGTAGAAGATTTCATAAGAGGTACAATAATGGAGTCACATCTTTTTCAACAGGGAAGTAATTTTATAAAAGGTACCCTTAGGGCAATACATGGTGATAGCACATTTAGTAAGCTTACAGCTCATTGTTGGGCCTTTCTTCCAGAAGCTCATATTGTCTTAAAGCTGAAGGTGCAGCAAAAAGACTGGACCATGGAGCTGAGGGCCCGCACTATAAACCCGCAGAAAAAAAATGGGGACAAAGAGAGTGAAAGTGGAGTGAAGAACAGAAGATAACACGCATGATAGCATTTGAATGTATAGAGAAAAAAAATAAGAAGAAAAAATCACATTTTTTGTAGTGCTCAGCGCTTTTTTGCAATACCAGTGTAGTACTTATAATAAAATAATGTAACATTGCAATATGGGTGTACTCAAGTATTGCAATATTGTGAAGATAGTGAATAATGTTATATTGCTGTATTTGTGTACAGCAAATTGCATTATAGTGCAATATCATTAGACCAAATATATTGCAATATCAGTATATAGTGAGCATGAAATATCAGTAACATATATAGGGCAGTAAATCTAAATTGATGGAAACTTTTTTATATATATCAACATACAGATTTAGTGACTTTTATTCTTGCAAATAATTAACTAGTGGACCAAAAAAGCTGGTGATAATTTAAAGTGATGTAGTACAGAAGTGTTACTATGCTATGGTTCTTACCTTTATGGACGATATTTGGCAGCTTGCCAGCCACACGAATATTCGTGTTTTGTTTTTTGAAGCCCGTCAGTTGACATAACTTTTGCAAGTTGGTAAATCTGAAGTTCAAGCGTTGCGAGTGTTTAAACATTTTAATATAGATCTTTAAATTCAAGAATGCTCTTTAACGTTATGGTTATTACCTCAATTCATGAATGTGTATGTACAATTTTTTATATATGACGATGTCCAATCTTATAGCAAACTATAGATACTTTATTTTAATATTTATATTTTAAAGGCCTCTGAAATTAAATATTGCATGGAACATAAAGTGAATGAAGGCTGCATTATTTAATGGCAGTTGTTCACAGATGGTATTGTATTTTTTTTCTAAAATTAATATGTTTAACTTTACGGAAATTATGCTTTGAATAGTCTTATGTAATTATTATAGCAAGAAAAATAGCAAGAAAAACAGTTGAATACATTTTCATGCATTCCCCGGCAATAGAACTCAGAACCTCTGGAAGTTAACGCAAAAGCGTAGGCTTTTCTAATTTTAGGCTAATTATTAGCACTGTATAAGTACTGCACGTATTTTCCGAAACAATCTAGGAAAAGCGTTACAACTGCTTTAATTTTTTACTGCTTTAAAATGACCATTATTCATTATGAACCTATAATTTTAAAATTTGTCTTAGTCAAGAGCATAATGTTTTGCTTTGAAAAAGTTAAGTACATATTACTTTTTGCATAACAGTTTTGTTGAAAATTGTCTTTTTGCCAAACTGTCCCTTAAGAATGTCTGAAAAAAAAAAACCAATTACCCCCATTTTAAAGAAGAATCCACTGATACATATATCTACATTTTAAAGTAAATATGTTGTCAGAAATAACTTGTTACTAAAATAATTAAGAAGCTTTATTAAAAAAAAAGTTCATATCTTGTTGATTATATATTAATAAATAATAACATAATATTAAATACACATATGTAAACATAAAATTTAAAATCTGATAAACTCAATTCAGTTAGCTAAAACTAATTAATTGTTCAACACCTTTTTTTTTGGGGGGGGGGGGTGCTGATTGATTTCTAAAAATATAGTAATTTTCAGATAGAATTCTAATGAAAGCTGGACAGAGTGTAAATCCTTTTGTAAATAGTAATTCTGTTTGTTAACTTCAAACTACTGAAGTATAACTTCTGAGCAATCAAGCATAATACAATTTTTAACTGACTAATCTAAATATACAATTGACTTGATGTTCATGAAACAACAATATATCAGTACTTCAGGACTCACATTCCCATGTTTTCAGTCAAAACTGACGGTCTGGGGATCAGAACCGCCTCCCGGGAGTATGAAGCCGGGGCAAGCATGACATCATTGAAATCTGGGTTGGGAAACGACAGAGATTCCCTGATGTACTTCTCAGCTATGCTCGCGAGGCAGTCAGGGGCAATAAATTATATTTTCTCTATTGTCATCTGTAAAGAAAAGAAATCAACATATAAAAGTAAACCCTTATTCATGTTAATAAATAATGCAAAGAGGAAGGATCATGATGAATGACAGTATCTAGAGCTTTGGCTGTATAGCAAATCAACCACACCATCTTTCTCAGCATGTACCCATACAGTACTGAATTTAAATTTGTTGTGACCTGTTTGAAGTTTTCATTTTAATTACCTCTGAATTTCCTTTTTTCCTCTCCAAGCAGTAATTATTCTCTATTACATTTTATGTGGCTATTTATTCATTTACATCAATAACCATGACATGTTATGCTACTTACACCACAAACTGTGTCAGGTATGAGTGGGATGCCTTCCACAAGTATCAATCAGTTACCAGTATTGACGAAGGATGATACAAATATCATAATTTAAGATAATACTGATTCAGTAAAGACATTGGGTGAGTTTAAACACATTCCATTTTTACCATTTCTGGGCGCATGTGTTAAGAGTATTAAGTTTAACAAATATAAGCAATTATATGTGTTTGAGTAGAAGTTATTTACGAGTTCTTCTGAATATTATGAACATTTTATATTTCTTATTAGACCTGGCAAAAGAAACTATACTAAATTTCAGGGCCTATATCTTTGTCATCATTTGTGCACATTATTATAATTTTTCAGTCTTACTTGAAATGAACCAAACAGTAAGAGAAAGTAACATGGATTTACAGACTAAAGAACCAATACACATTCATATATTTACATCCACCCAGCAATCCAACATTCAACCCATATTGCCACTTGAATCTTGTACCTATCAATCAAACCTATTTCAACAACCCACTCACCCATCCAACATTTTCACTATGGCACTTAAACCAAACTTTCTAACTATCCACCTACCTGTCCATTCATCTAACCCACTATCCCACCATAAAATCGCCTATCAATTGAACCATGCTTCAACGCATCCATCTACAACACATCCATTTATCAACTAATCCACTCACCTATCCAACAATCTAGTCACCCACCCACTACTTATACACCAATTCACCCACCTATTAAACTATCTCTCTCTATATATACACTGATAAATCCATATAATTATAACCAGCAATCAAACAACCTATTCACCAATCCATTCATCCTAACATCCATTCAACTATCAACAACAGGAGTCAATCCACTTATATACCCAATCACACATCCACTCATTCCACTATACAATCATCTATCAAATTATCAATTCACATAAACATTTATACATCCACCTATCCAACTATGCACCCTCATATTAAACCATTAATCTACCTATCCAACCATCAAACCCCATCAAACCTGCTATCCATCCATCCTAATATCTAAAATATCACCCATATGCTCATTACCCAAATATCAAGTCATCCACCAACCTATCCAACCATGCTCTCACCTGACCAACCATTCATTAACCTATTCAACCAATGTCCATCCATCCACCTATCTTTTCAAAAATCCACCTATCTATCCAGCCATCCTTCTGCCTATTTTGGCATCCATCCAACCATCCATTCCATAATCCAGCCAACTATAAACTTCAGTAATCAATCCACTCATATACACAATCACACATCCACTCATTCAACTATACAATCATCTATCCAATCATCCATCCACCTACTAAAATATACATCCACCTATCCAACTATGCACCCTAATATAAAACCATCAATCTACCTATCCTGCTTTCCATCCCCCTACACATCCAAACATCCACATATCCAAAATATCACCACATATACTCATTACCCATATATCAAACCATCCACCAACCTATCCAACCATGCACTCACCTAACCAACCATTCATTAACAATTTCAACCAACCATTCATATATCTTTTAAAAAATCCACCTATCTATCAAACCAATCGTTTGCCTATTTGATGCATCCATCCAACTTTCAAACCATACACCCAAACACCAAATACCCACCTATCCACCTAGCTTTCCAATCATTTATCTACCTCTCCATTCAACCGCCTTCCTACCTGCCCATATGTAACAACCAATCCAAATATCCACCTATCTATCCAACTATAAATAGCCTATCTAATTGTCCAATCACCCATCCACTTATCCAACAATGAGTCTATCAATCTTTCCATCCAAGAACCTGTCTAACATCTCATCCACCCATATATGTTCCATCTACCCATCTATCTAAGCAGCAGTGTATACAAATATCAACCGAAAACGTCATATTATATAACAATTTGTTTCACTAGTTTTGACCTTAATTGCATCAATTTTAGGCAATGCACACGGGTAAAACAAAAATGTTTCATGTAAAAATTTGTTTATATGTGCAACCTAGCGATAAAATCATTTATCCGTGACGATCGGACGCTTTATCACGTGGGTATTTTGTATGCAATTTGCCAATTTCGCAGTTGCGCTTATGAATATTCATATGAGCCATACTTTTTGTAAAATTAAATTTATGTTTTTCTGGTTTTAAGCACCCCTTCGTCTTCTTCTTCGTTTATTGTACTATATCCCTCTCTGGGGCATTGTCGTACAAGAAAATGGTTAAAAATCGCTGTGTGGCGCAGTTAGAATAAAATAAGTTTTTAAAACTATTTACAAATTGATTGTGGCCTATTTCGGTGCCATCCCTTCCTTGAACGCTTCAAGACTGGGAGCCGTCACAAGGTGGTTGGGCAGTTGGTTCCACAGTCTTGTTGCTGACGGGAAGAAGGAGTGTCGGAGGTAGTCGGTTCTGCAGAATGGTATGATGTATCGAATACTGCTGCCTCTAGTGGATGACATAGCAGGGCGGAGGTAGGGGTCAGACGGAATATCAATAAGGTTATTAATTATCCGGTACATCATGGTAACCTTAGATGTTTGGCGTCTCGCTTGAAGGGGCTGCCATCCGATGTCTGCTATCATTTGTGAGCTGCTGCTTGTGGTTCGGTAATCCCCTTTGACAAAGCGAGCAGCGCGTCTCTGGACTGCTTCAAGTTGGTCGATACACGTTTGTGTGTGAGGATCCCATGCAGTAGCAGCATACTCCATTATTGGACGCACTAAGGTGGTGTACGTCCGTGCTTTGACGCTAGGTGGGCAGCTAGACAGGTTGCGCCTCAGGAAGCCTAGACTGTTGTTTGCCTTTCGGGTGACTGCAGCTACATGTGGTTTCCAGGACAAGTTATCCGAGATAGTCACACCAAGGTATTTGCCTTCCTTTACAGGTACAAGCTTCTGTCCATGAATAAGGTACTCTGACTTTATGGGATGCCGCTTTTTGGAGATGTGTATGACTTCACACTTTGAAGGATTGAACGACATCTGCCAGTCCTTTTCCCATCTCTGTAGGGAATCCAGATCAGATTGGAGTGTTGCTGCATCTTGTGCTGTCTTGATCCTTCTGTATAGGAGAGTGTCATCAGCAAAGAGCCCTGTCTTTGATGTTACTGTGCCTGGGAGGTCATTGATATAGACCAGAAAGAGCAGAGGTCCAAGGACAGAGCCCTGGGGGACGCCTGATGTGACGTCGTCTGAGTTGGAGGACTGTCCTTCAACTTATACCCGTTGGCTTCGACCAGATAGGAAGCTTTCTATCCAGGTAAGGACTGAGCCTCTGATGCCGTAGTGGCTCAGTTTCATGAGGAGTCGTTGATGCGGAACAACATCGAAGGCTTTCGAGAAGTCGAGTAGGATCGCATCGATCTGTTCGGCAGCGTCAAGGGATGCAGCAAGGTCCTGTAGGGTGAGGATAAGTTGCGACTCGCAACTGCGTCTTCGCCTAAAGCCGTGTTGTTGGTCGGCCAGGATGTTGTGTTTGTCTAGGTGAGACATGACTTGGCTGTGGATGATGTGCTCCATAAGTTTGCAGCATACGGATGTCAGAGAGATCGGGCGATAGTTTGCCGGGTTGCTTATGTCCCCTTTCTTGAAGACTGGGGTTACATGTGCCGACTTCCATTCAGCTGGGGCGCGTCCTTGCTGTAGGGAAGCAGCAAAGACAAGCGTGAGCGCTGGGGCTATTTCGATGGCAATCTCTCTCAGGAACCGTGTTGGTATTGCGTCTGGTCCAGGGGCCTTGTTGGGGTCAAGAGTCTCTAAGAGCCGTTTAACTCCCTCAAGTCCAATCGAGAATTTGTGCATTGTTGGGGATGGGTCACCAATCAATGTTGGGCGGTAGCTGTGGTCCTCAGTGGTGAACACACTACTAAACTGCTGGTTGAGTATGGTGGCCTTTATTTTGGGGTCGCTGTGTGCTACGCCATCTCTCTTCTGTGAGGAGACACCAGAACTGTCACAGCGCTTGCTCTTTATGAATGAGTAGAGTTTCTTGCCATGACCGTCAGTTGTCAAGTTGTTTACATAGGAGTTGTAAGCTCGCTTGCACTCGTACTTGGAGCTTTTACGCAGCTGATTGTAGTGCTCCTTGTCTTGGGTGTCATTGGATTTACAGGCTTTCCTATATGCACGTTTTTTTCTTGTTCGAGAGACGTTTGATCTTTTTGTTTGCCCAGGGTTGACTGTATCTTGGTGAAGTCATTTTTGATGGTACATTGCTGTCATGGCTGTCGTGCAGAATTCTTTGAAGTTGGACCAAAGCGTGTAGATATCTGTTCTGTCGCTGAATTTTGAGGTGAAATCAGATGAAAAATTTCTAGCCATTTGTTGGAGGCTTTCGATGTTGGCTTGTTTCCAGAGAAAGATTTTGTGGCTGATTGGTCGTTGTTTGGGTACGCTGTCAGTTGTTTGGATAAGGACGATGTCATGATCACTTATTCCAGGAAGGGACCCACCTTCAATGATGAAATAGAATTACAGTGATAATAATATTGCGTTTCACCATTTGCACGTGCAAACAGAAGAAACCATATTACCCCACGTCCATTCGTCACGGATGAAAGATTTTATCATTAGCTTGCTCAGAATGTAGTCAAATGATCACATTAACATTGTATGTCAAAATTTTAACTCTTAGAGATAACAATGATATTCAAGAAAAGTCTCCAAGTGTATCTACAATACAGTGTATTGTATATATGCTTTCAATAAGCACATGTGTTGAATACCAATCATTTACTTAACGCCCTATATTCATTGTTAAGCTTTACAATTTAAAAAGTCGAAAAATAGACAGCCCATACAAACGCAATAAACCGTCGCCTAACCCAGATGAGGAATGCCGATTTCAGAATTATACACACGGAATATGTTGCGACGGAATGACCAAGACACAATTGAAACATTATTTGACTGTGTAAAATTTCGTGCGCAGTTCTTATCGTAGTTTTAGAAATTTTAATTTAGGGACGTAATTAATATCCGTCATATGGTCAGACGATAATTTTTTTACTTCTCAATTTAAATAATTAAACTCTTTGATATTTTACAATCCGCTTATCAGTTTTACTCATGCGATTGTTTTCTTATAAGTAGTATTATGATGTCTGTAATGTTTAAAATATATGTAAATATCTTTCCATAAGCATTGATGTGCATTTCATAGAGTAACATATAAATTGTTTTTTATTGCCTGTTTTATACTTTTTGCAGAAGAGCACTTTCCTTAATCCGTTCTCTGTTAAAAAAAATACCTTTCATCTGTATTGCCCTTCATTTTTGAAATATAATATAGGTAGAAAAAGATGTAAAATACCCTCCGACGTCCACGTGGCAATGACTTTTCAGGAGAACATTACCCGTACCCCAATACCCATGAGGCGAATGCTCAAAATAGGTTCACGCACGCATTTCCTTTAAACGAATTAATCATAATCGTGACGTCTTGATGGATGACTTTGATTGGATGACACAAATCAATCGATCAACCAACCTAACCAATCATCCATCTACCTATTCAGCTATATAAAAACTTATCAAACTATCCACCCACATATACAACTAAACATTTAGCGTTTCAACCATTCATCCTCTATCCAACCATCAATCATACTATCCAACCATCAAACCTGCAATCTATCCATACTCCACCCACCTATCCAACCATCCTTCCACCTATCCAACCGTTCATTCACATATCCAACAAACCATCCATCAAACCATCCACTCTTATATCAAACCATTCATTTACCTTTCTAACCACTCACCTCAAAACATACACCCACATACCCTCTACCAAAATAGAAAAATATCAATTTAGCTATCAAACCACGCTCTCATATATCAAACCATCCGCATATCTTTCCAACCACCCATCTATCTTTCCATCCATGCGCCTTCTATTTAATCGTTCACCAAACATCCATCTATCTTTCCAACCATTTGTCTATCGAGTCATCCATCATTCTACATCTCTGACACTCCCTCAACCTATCAAACCATCCAACCACCTATCTGTAGCATTCGCTACTTTGACGGCGGGAACCAGGCTCTGCGAGATGTGAACCAGACTGAATGAGTTTCTAGTGGGTGATTAATTCTACTTGTGGCTACGGCGCGTTTTCCCGGGGTTTCTCGTTGGAAGAGGATATTCGATTTGCTTTAGCGAGGTACGTTGGACGCCATTTTATACTGAGAGTTTTCTCAGCTCTTTCCAGCCCTTATAACAGGTTGTAAGTCCCCTATACGGTGGTAAAAGGTGGCCCAATTACTTACCATTCGACTATATATCCAAACATGCAATAACCTATCGAACGATCCACCTATCTTTCCAACCATCCACCTATCTATCCAACCATCCACCCACATATCCAACCATCATCCCACCTATTTTACCTTGCATTTACCTATTTTAATTACCATTCACTTACTCATCCAAACATTTACCTATCTTTCCTATCACCAATCTATCTATCCAACCATCCATCTACATGAATAACCAATCAATCATCCACAAACCGCACATCCTCTACCTACATTTCCAACTATAAACTCACTTATTCTCACATTTACAAACCTATCCAACGATCTACATATCTTTCCAACTACCCTGTTATTTCTCTCCAACCACCTACCATGCTATCCAACCATGCACTAAACTATCCAACTATTAACAGATTGATCAAACCATCCACCTTCCTATCCAACAATCCATCTACCTCTTCAACCATAAACTCGCATATCCAACCATTCCCTAAACTAAATAACCATCCACCGTATCTATCAAAATATCCATCCACATATCCAACCATTCATCCATCTATTTAAATATCCAGTTATCTTTTCATAAACTCATCCACGCAATAATGCTCCATCTACTACCGATCTATCTAAGCAGCAGTCTATCCAAATGTAAACCAGGAACGTTGTGTTACATCAAATTTGATCTCAATCCCTTTTACATACATCGCATCAAATTAAAATAATGCACATGCATTGAACAGAAACGTTTCAAATACCTTAAAAATCAGTCAAGTACTGAAGAAGATCTTCAAATTAATTAAATTTGCTCGATCAATTCACCAACAATCCACATCATGCACATGTGAAACTGCTCTTAATTTTTGTAAAAAAAAATACTATTTGACAACTAAAACACGGCATTTTGCCTTTTGATTTCTTTGTGTTTGTTTTTTCGACAAAAAAAATCACCGAAACAATATCCAACACCCCACCTACATGTATAAATTTTAAAAAGTGTAAAAATCGTTGTTGTTGTTTTTTTTTATTTATTGATTTAAATGTTCTTATTAATCAGTGCTGCCTGTAGAGTGAATAATCTTACCTTGAGTATCAAAAAAAGTTGAAATTGAGCCTAAGTTAAGCAATTTTCGAGAGCGTTTAAAACACGTCTTTTTAGTAACTAAGGGCGCCGTTTCGGTTGAATTCGGATTACAACGTCATATTCATTATGACGTCATAACTCACGGTCGTTAATCACGGGCGCCACATCTTTTTTTTCGATGCATTGATAAATGAGCCAATGCTGCTTCCGAGGTGACACTAAGGACCGGCTGTTTTAAAATTTCACGGATATTTCTCATTATTTTTAAAATCGGGCAATGTAGTGAGATTTATCGAAGATTTATTCATCCACTTATGTACAGAAACACATAATAACAACCCATCCGGAAACGTGATGACCTTTATAAGTTGTGGCATGGTGAAGATTTTAACAGAAAATCGATGTATTTTGCCGGTTTGACGAACAAATTTCCACCTAATTAAATCACTTACAACGTCAAACGATTGCTTTGAACATTTATAAATTGTTCCATGCACAAAAACATCGGCTTCTTTTCGATCTAATAGATAATTTGGTGTTTTTCCAAAAGAGATGGAGCCAATGCCAATTAAGGAGGTGGCGCTAATGACAGGAGGTGGCGCAAATGGACATTTGCAGCGTTTTTATTTGTGGGCGAAGCTCACAAATAATGCAGACGCAATTTTGCAAATCAGTATGGATCAGTATGGGCTTAGGTACGGCAGGAACCGTAACCCGTGACTGCCTGTGTGGATAACTCCAGTAAACTTTAGCAGACGATAATGCTAAAAGCGTCTGCTTTAATCACCGCATCTACCTGTTCTCACTGGTACAGTACATAGAGTGTATTTAACAACTTGTAGCAAGACAACGTTGGCCAGTCTAGTGTTTATCATTGAAATCTGTACATATTGGCTGCTTTCAGGGAAAACGGGGCTTAAAAGCTGGATCTCATTTGCTTGATTTTGCGGTCGTAAAATATTAACCAACATTAACTAGTAGGCTGGGTTTATCTGCCAGTGATTTGCTGCTAACATTAGAGTGTTTATAAATAGAAACACGTGTTTGAGCAGACAGCATTTGGTATACTATTGAATCTGTATTTACATGTAAACTTGATTTGAGTCATTCGCTAGCTACTGGTTGAGATAAGTTCATAACATTTCAAGTGGGCGTTGCTTAGCATTTACAGGGAAATTTGAATTTCAAGCAGACAACAAAAAACTTTTTCTGTAAGTGAATAACTATATAACTTTCAACCACCAAATTACACATACATATTGTTTGTATACTAAAGTATATGTATGCCAAATTTTCTTGGAAAATATTAAATACAAACTTAAATATTATAAAAATAATTATTTTTATTTTCTGCTGTTTACACACCAGTGTACAACTGAATAGTAGATAGTTTGTGAGTTTGTGGCCCTTTTATACTGCTTCTCTGGTGTGCACACTGATTAGCTGTATCAATGATTTGAAAAAACACACACACCTCGACCTGTGTTTTAAGACACACTCTTTATAAATTTGAATGGGTTGTGATCATTTCAAACTTGCGATATAAAAAGCTATAACATAATTTTGAAAACTGAGTTGCGTCTAAGATTATACAATAGCGAACAAATTCAGTGCCTTCAGCGCTTTGATTACTGTTTTAATCCATTAATAAACGAATGCGTTGCAAAAGAGTACACAGGGAATACAATTCAATTATATCGATGGCGTTGCATTCAAATTTAAAATTTCACCCTCATATATGTGTTTTATTTCTGTTCATGCATTAGCAGAAATGGGTCTTATGTCGTATGCGGCCAGCGTAGCTCCAGACCATGGAGTCTGGTCGGGAGCTACCGTGTCCGCTATAAAGTCACGCAAGGTTTCGCGGTCTCATTTTCGGACACCGTAGCTTCTGACCAAAGTGTGAGAATGCGCAGGCTGGTCTTAGGCCACGCTGGCCGCATATGTCATAAGACCCAATTTCGCATTACACGGCTAAAATAGTTTAAGGATGGAATCCGTTCGTATAAAATACATGTATTTCTGAATATGTAAATGTTCACGTACTTTAAACCCTATCAAATATTCTAAAGAAAAGGCAACTGTAAATAAATGAACAGAAGTTCCAACAGTGATGCTAATTCAACACTTACCACATTACAAATGCAATTATAAATACATTCGATGGCAGGTGTTCGAAGTCTGGTGGTCTGTTTATGTCTTGATTTTCTATCAAGTCGTTCAGTCCCAATAACGAAGCATAATTGGCTACACATATTAAAATTTGAAGGCAAAACCCCCCGCGTCCGCAATAGAGTTCCATGTTAAATTATGTTCATTTAGTATTTTGGTAATAATTGTATGTAAATATGCTTCAAGCATGATATTCAAAACACAAACAATTTATAGCGCACTTTGTAATAAAGCATTTTTTAAGTTCAGCTGTGCCATTTGCGCCACTGAATCAACAATCACAGTAAACAAACTTAATGAAAGCAATTCTTATCGAACACAAGATATTTAACATCGTGTATTAAAATGATGTCAGTTAAACACAAAAACATTGTGTGTTTTTTAAAGTTAAGTGCGTGTTATATTGTATATTTTCGCAAATTGTTACCGGCGGGGTACTTATGCAGTGCTCTTGTTCTGAATCGTTACGTTTTTGCAGTCTTGGTTAATGTAAAGGCATCGCATAAAACATCATTTACAAAATCTCTTTTTCTTTTATAAGGATGGCGAAATCCAATGTGTTTCACTATTACAGTCACATAAGTAGGTTACTAACATGCTAAACGAAGAGTGATATTACATAAATTTCCGCTGTTTTTGAAACTACATAGTTTTTACTGATTTGTCCATTTTTGACATCCATTTAACCTGCTAGTAAATTGCAGACGTTGTGTCGAAACGCAAAATTGGGTTCAGAAAGGGTAGTGTTGATTCAATATTAGGCTCAGAAATATATGTAACAATTACAATCAAGTAAATACGACCAGGCAAATCGTTAAAGAATTTATTTTGTAAAAAACACATGTTTCAGTGTGTCAGCGTTCTTTTAAATTGAATGTGAATAATTTCAACATAGTGTTGTTTCGAACACTTACATTCAGTATAACCTTTTGAAAATTGTGAGCGTGCATCATTGAAGTTAACATTAATAACTCTTGCTTCTATTGTCTAAATATTCATTTATTTAAAATGAATGTCTGACTTTGCGCGACATGAACATGTCTAGTTAATACTATAAAATCTATTCGCTCAAGTGTTTAGCAAGAATTACTAACTCTGAAGCATAATTGACTTCAATCGTTATTGCACGCCATCCATACAATAAGAGAATGACAACTATTATTATTCTAGATAAGATTGAAGAAAACAACCTTGTGCGCATGCTTGAATGACACGTGTATTGTTTAAGAATTCAAAAGAACTGCACACTTAATAAAGTCGGTCATATACAAGAGCACTTAACAGACGTGAGTGGTTTTTAATGAATTATTCCCAAGATCCGTTTGGCAGATTTACAGCATTTTCTTCATTGTTCGACAAGACTGGATATTGAATGAAATTTAATGTATTAATATAATATATTTAGCGGATATGTAGTACCCATACCTTGCAGTAAATGTATACGAGACATCAACAGCATTTTATGGCTACTTATTTTCCTATATCAAGATGATGCCCAGTCAGGTATAAAAAATGTTTAATTTTGTTAGTACTAATTCAAAAGCGTAAATTTATTAGTTTCATAAAATCAACATAATTAAGGCCTGATAAGTACATATGGAGCAAATAAAAAGATCGTAATATTATTATAATTTATAAAATATATAGATATTACGCTCGGGTGTAATATATTCTTAAGTTATTATTATTTCTTTGATCATGTAGTGGGGAATACATATATACTAAAGTAAGTGAATAAATATGATGCTTTTTGTTGCTGATAAATAACAAACAAATATTCAACACTATTATTTTAATTATAACAATATACATATACGTTCCCATTTGCAGTAAACATCTTTCACCTATTCATTTGCATAATAATAAATGTACCATAGCCATTCACAACAAGATCGTTTTTAAAAATTCCCAAAGAACATTAGTTTTAGCCCCGTAAGGATTTACCTTTTTTTCATTCTTCAATTCTATTCTTGTCCGATGTAAAAATTACATTGACATGACTTCCGATTAAAACTGTCAAAAACTTGTGTTCATGTATTATCATCATAAATATATAGGATCTTGCATAAGTGGTCGTTTTGTACTATATTTATTAAACAAGTCATCTAAATACAGATTAAAACGAGGCTTGCCGACTTTTTATCTTTATTTAGATGACGAGTTTAATAAATTCAATACAAAATGACCACGAATATAAGATTCTATTTATAACAAGACCAACAAATTTTCTCTTTATGTTATGCTCTTCTCACCGTTTGTTCACATTGTAAAAGAGTTTAACTGAAGAAATTCGCTGGAATAATGACGTCATTTCGTCAAAAAAATGACGTCGTTTCACAGTTATATAACTAGTGTAATAACACCCATGTAATAAACAAAATTGAGCATCACGTTATTTCACTCCTGGAGCGTAGGTCATGTTATAAACGTGATTTCCTATTTTTCTAATTGTTCAATACTTGTTAACGTTAGACGATAACGTAAACAATGGACTTGGAAGCAACACCAAACGTCCAAGAAGCAGACATCGAAAGGTTGGTCCTATGAAAACTAAATATGTGCCTCGTGCCGACAGTACCATGTAAACTTAATGTGATCGGGAAACTGTAAGGGATTCTGAACGACCACCTATGACAGAAAGATTGGAAGACAAAGGCGGTACAGAGGGAATGGAGAGGAGCGACTTGTCAATTTCCCATCAGCAGAAGAATCACACCGACCGCCGCGATTATGCTTACTATATTATAGTCCTGGGTACATGGATTTTTTGACGTCATACGATCAACTTACCAGTTGTAAGCTACATGCATAGGTCATTGGGTTTATAACGTTCAATTTGATTTATATTTTCTCTCTGATAGGCGTTTCTTTTTTTCTTTTTTGATTTAATTATTATTAATTTAATTTTTAGCAGTCACATAAACAACCAAGCAATGTTATATGGAATTTTTACACCCAGTATTGCTGCTTCTTCCTGTATTTGCGCGATGATAATCTGAAATATTAACTTGATGACGCTATATTTTTAAATCTTTTTCTATAAAGAAGGAATGTAGTTGACACTTGTTTGTAGTTTCATTTTATCGTTCGTCAAAAAGTTGTAACTCTGTTACTCTGGTATCTTCAGTACCATTGAGTAATTAAATTGTAATTAAATTGAATGAGTTTTAATTCCCTTTTATTATTGTTTGATTTGAGTTACAATGCTATGACGTTTAATTTTATTTACACTTAAATGTATTATGAATATTGCTGGGCCAAGTGTGAGGTTGAGCGCTCTATAACCGGTTTAAACCCCCAATGCTTTGCATTGACCGTTCCAAGGCGGTGACCCCAGCTTTATTCATATTTTGTGTTTATGTTGGTTTGTATTGTGCTGTTTTGTGCTGTTTTGTACTGTTTGGGCAATCGGTCACTTGCCTTAAATAAAAGACCAACTAATTGTTTTTAATAAGAATTCAATACTGCTCCAGAAGCTGGAGTTTCACTTCTTTATATTGTAATCGCATCTTATTTATAATACAGTGTTTCGGCTGTCTGGTAGGCGCAGTGATTGGTACACTCGCTTCTCAGCTAAACGATCCGGGTTCAGTTCCGTTTCCAGCAGCGTGTGAGTTTGGTTGGTGGTGACCATACCGGACAGGTGGAGTTTCCTCCGGGTACGCAGGCTTCCCCCTCAACACAAAAACACACCAGCATTGAAAAATAGTTCTGTCAGTAACAACGAAATAGCTCGAAATTGCGGCTTTATTTCAAAATTCGTTCTAACATTCGTGGGTCTAGAAGGCTAATTAAGCATGAGTGCTGGGGCTCACTCCGGGTCCAGACATAATGCAGCCTCAAGCTCGAAAAGGACCTCATAAACTTCGAATTACACACGCATAACATTCTTTCAAACTTGTTTTGATTTTCATCATCTGTGATTTCGAATACAGAAAGACGAACAACCATCCAACCGCCGCTATTACTCGAACCAGTGTATGGTCCGTATAATTACATCTATGAACCAGTAGAGCGCATCTAACTTATAAATGTTTGTTTCAGCATCGCTGAATACTTTGACGCAAAATCGTGAATCATTGAACTGAACTATACCGTATGAATTTAATTTGCAAATTGTACTGCTTGCATATTTGTAATACACTTTTAAATTCTGTATACTGTAATGTCAATGCAACTATCTATCATCTTTTAATACACAAAGATTCGTTTTATCGTAAGTTCCCTTTGATCCCGCGACCCCCGAAATTTCTGCCAAGTTATAAACAAGGTCGTAAGTTCATCAATTATGGCGTTCAGTATAGGCATGTTTACTTCAGTTCGGTCGTTGATCGACTTGCAATATGCATATAATTAATATAAACAAGCACGAAATAAATTTGTTATAATCAGATAACATTAACATGTTTCATTGAACATATTTGGTATAAGTTACTAGGTAATATATAAAAAAAATCATCTGCTTAATTTTAATTATTAAGGGTAAATACAATCCGAATAAATTGGGTCTTTTTGTACATGTTTGATATTCATTTTGATAAAACGTAAAATGAAAATTGAAAGTTGTTGTTTTAAAAAGAATTCAAATGTATTCAATGCATTTGAATTGTTGAAATAATGTTTGGGAAATTATAAGAAAATTTAAGACATAGAAAACACCCCTACGAGCTGTATGCCCTGTTAGCGACCTCCCAATCACCCCTCAATCATAAAACATAGTAAACACGACCGATGACCCTCCGTCCTTTTGGTTACCTATTTGTGTAGCCCTTCAAAAATATAACCGATATCAGTCATCTTGATGTTTTATGGATGACTGGGCTGTCACAACAACGCCGTTTACTATAATTTTATTTGGTACACTTTTATGAACAGGCATTTATAAATAACGTACACCAATTTAAAATAACAGGGTTAGACGTGGGAGATATTTTAATGTTTCTTAGGATGCGCGTTTTTGATTTTCGACGTAGCTGTCTGAAAAGTGGCCCAGATTTCTATAATATGCATGATAAAAGTGAAACATCGGCTCCGTCAGCAAGAGATGAACCTTGTTTTATTTTCATTATGACCACTGGCCCGAAAAGAATAATCACGAGTTTCCAATAAAAAGTATAAACTATTATATGAAAAATATAAAAGCTCTGATCACCAAAACCATTTGAAAGCGTACCGTGAATTTAACATTAGGGAATTGTTTCTCTTTAACAGGGTTCCATAACACGTTCGGGGTATCTATCTTATACACGAACTAACTATACAAATGTTGGCCTATCTCTAACTTGAAGTTATCCGAATCGATTCAAAATAATTATTTATTTAATTATATCAATCTTAATATATGGTTAAGAAAACTACTTATTAAGACAAAAAGACATACGTGTCGGACGATTTCCATTTAAGCATCAGACTGTAAAATGCAGTCATATCATGACCGTTATCGATGATATGTACGCATTTGCACATTAAATATTTAAAAACAAACTACACAAAATACTCAAATGAATTTAATGTTCAATTTGCCAAAGAATTACCAAAAGTTACAACAGATATAAATATGAAGTAGTGCAGGCGTACTTGAGTGATTTCAATTACCGTGTTTGGTTACTGAACCATCATGTAAAACTATTTTTTATTAAGTTTGGGTTTCAAACAAACGGACATTTAATACGTATCAGGTGACGCCGTTCGACCTTTTACAATACTGATAAGTAAAATAACAACGTTGTTTTCGTAAACACACGCTAAACGTAATGTATATGTTTGGGCGAGGAACATTTTTGTAAAAATATACAAAGTCTACTTAGGTATTTTTCCTTAGTTAGGACGCAGATGTTACTTTCCAATTACTATTGTAACCATAGCAAACCGAATCTTTATCTGACGCAAAAACTTTTATAACGTGAGTATTCACCGTTTGGCAATCTTCATATATAGAGTTTTATCAACCTACATGTAGTTCAAACGGACCTTTTCACAGATTTTGGCATGTATTAAAGTTTGTCATCAAATGCTTTATATTGATACATGTAAACATGGGATCTTAAAATCTCAAGAAAAAAAACAAGAATAACATTAAAGAAAGAAATAAAGTAACACTCAATTGGGCTCGAACCACTGACCATTGGAATAAAAGTCTAATGCGTAGAAAACTCGGCCATCCGTGCTTATACAATAAGTGATGTATTTTATACTTTATATAAGCAATCCCCTTAATGTCATAAAATATAACGAAAACAACAGAGCTCTCCACATTATTCATTCGTTTTGCGTCGCAACGCTTTATAATTTTCAGGTTTTTAAATCGTCAAAAGATGCATATAATGGATATTGTAGAGCATGGTAAATGTTCCGTATTACTGTTTCCTCACGAAGATCATAGCTACAACGAATTTGTATTTTATTTTGTCAATTTACCAAAACGTGAAAAGGTCCCTTTAACCCTTTACCACTTAGATACCTATTTTGACGCGTTGGTAGTCCCTTAGAAAATTACATTAATTAAAAACATTTCTTACTAGATTCAAGTTTTACAGGCTTCATTTCAAACCTTTAGTTACTGATGAGCAGCAAACAACATTAAACCTGAACAGTAAGCATATCAAACCTATTGACTAAACATTCTCTCGAATTGATCTTTATTATTATTGTCTCGCACTGATTTCTATATTGTCTTTCAGTGATGTTTATAAATATTGTCTCGCATGGATTTTAACATTTTGTAGGATTGACGATAATCATGTCTTACATTGATTTTTATATTTATTGCCTCGCATTGATGTTTTAATTGTTTAGCATTTCTAGTATTTTCTCGCATCGATGTTTATTCTAACTCGTATTGATGCTTATCATGATACATGTTCATATTGTCTCGTATTGATTTTAACATTAACTCGATTTGATGTTTATACTGTCTCAAATTGATTCCTTTATGGTCTGTAGTGCAGTGGTCATGAGGATTTGGTAGATGTACATTGACACGTTCACTTTGTCTGAACATATTTGTAAAAAAAAGTAAGTACTACACCGGTAACGCAACAAAACCTGATAATACATAACATAAAATAAATATAGTACGAAATGTATAGCAACAATTATCTATCAATAATGTATCCATATAAAACGATAATCATGTCGAAAATTTATTTAGAGAAGCAAATTAACGATAATGCGTTGCACGACACCTGAGGCCCGTGTTGTGATGAAATATTCCAGGACATCTTAAAATCTAGCTTCATCAAGTACGTTCTTATATACAAACATAAAAAACAGCCCATGTTTTATCTGAGATGGGCACACCTCACGACTCATGAAGCATGATCAACTAGGCTCTGTCTGAACATTCCCACATATATTTGCTTCCCGCAATTCTTTACCAATATTCGCATATGACAGCATGTGTTCCATGCAAACGCTAGTATCACTACATAAGTGCCACGTACATGAAATAGAACAGTGGGAAAGTTATAACAAAGTTCGCATTGGCTGCAATTGCATGAAACGCATACTTTAAGTCAGTTTCATAATGGAACTTTGTATCAAGAAAATAATCATTTATTTCTGGAATAAAGACGCAGTGCCAGCTGATCGACTGTTGCCCAGCGCACCATTCAATGGCACCATTCCAATAGCAAAACCAAAACCATACAAGCAGGAAAAGAAGCAGTCGAGCTGCATTTGCAGGAAAAGATCAAACTTGTAAATTAGCAAGATTTTACATGCACGAGTCAAAGGCCAAATCCAAGCGGCAGAGATGCAACGGACGACGGGTTTGTAGCCGAGTTGTACGAGTAAGAAGAATACAACAAAGAAAATGTTATATCAGGTCGGCAGAGAGATAATGTGCGAAACAAACGTCAAGGTTATTTCAGTCATTTATGTTTGAATTAATGGAAAGTATAACAATTGAATTGTATTGACTCTGCTGAGAAAGACCACGCTGTTCAGAGCCTTTTGACATCACAGAACTTGAGCAAGGATAAAACCGAAATTCAATAACTAAGAATGGTGGAAGTCATGAATTAATATACTCAGATCCAGCTCTGTGTCGTGTATGTGTTGAACTTGTTAACATGATAAAGCAACAACAATAATTAAAACCCTAATGAAATGGCCTAATAAGTACGTACTTTAATACATTCAAAAATAGTGGTAGCATCCATTTTACAAAAAACTCCAATAGCTAGTGTACTATCATGTGTGTATAATAGAAAGCTATGTTTATGCATGAAGCTCGCTGTGGATCGTGGGTTGAAATAGGCCTCTGCTTGTCATATTGGCGACTTTTGATGACGCTTGTCATACCGTTTGCTTCACGTCAATTATGCTAAACAATACGGTATTTTTTGATTGACATCTGTTTTGATATGTACTTTAATAGGAAGCAATAAAAACTCGAAAATTGACACCGTTTAGACTGATGAATGTTGGTGATTCAGATGGGACGAAAGAAGATTATGAGGTTGTCAGTGAGAACAAGCCAGAAACAATTTCAGCGAAGTGACTGTGGCAATGAAAAAACTGCTTTCTGCATACCATGTTGTGAATTTTAAGTACCAAATACAACTCTACAAAATAACTCTTGCAGTTATGCACCATTTTGTGCTGGGAGATACCGAAAACGTATAGTACTCATTCTCCTCATAGTCGGGTATGTGTCATGTTATAAACGAAATAGACAAATAATAAATATATTGTGTTGAAGAGAAAATTGGGCATAACGATCGTCAGTTGTGATAAAATTATTTATGTAAAAAATAATTAATAATGTATTGTTCAAAACACAGTTAAATTCACAGGCACATACATAATAAAAACACATTTTAATTATCATAAAAGTATTTCTTTTGATTGTAGCTATATGTAAACTATGAACACATTACAGACCAAACATCTAGTGGTTTAAAACTCTGGTGTAAACAAAATCTGGTGTTAGATATAAAACAAGTTTAGGCTCTAAACGCGTTAAAAATGAGACCAAATGTGCGTTTTGGAAATCGTTTTGAATCTTTAGGCAATGTTGGTATGTTTACAACAGGAATACATAGATGATTTGCAACTTGTCTTTTCGAACCATTGATGATTGCGTTCTTTAAACGAGACTTCTAAAAAAGTAATATTTGGAAAACACGACGCAACTTTTATTTGAGATTAAATAATATGATCGGTAAATAATGCTATTATATACCACTCCATATTTTCATCTAGGAAAAGAAACATTACTACGATAATTTTGTTAACATAATTGATTGATTCATGAAATGTCAGGCAAATTAGTTAAATAAAAAAATATAATTATTGTATTATATCACACGCGGGTATTTACATTTGGTTATGCTAAATATTGTATTTTACGGGTCACTCGTATTCGAAATTGTCCCTTCATATAAGGTTCCCATATTAAAATGAATACATTTAGTGGATTTGCAAAACTACTGTGGATACATTTTACTTTGAATAATAAGCAGTATTGATGTAATAACAAATGTTTGACAACTCAATCAATGTGACCACACTTTATTCATAGACTGACATGTACGCTAATTAAATGTGATTACATGTATACACATCCGTGCATTTGTTTTAAGGAAACTCTCTTTTGGAGGTTTTTACTCAACAGCTAGAATTAATTCACGCCGTAAAGTCAGTAACAACGTGAAATATCAAAATGATAACAATATGTAAATAAATAATATTGTTATGAAGTTAACTTTTTTATATCCGGGAATGAGTTCATTTAAATTGCAATGAAAGTGTTACTTTTATATGCTTAAGAAAATAGTTATTTTTTCTGTTAATGAATACAGCATCCAAATCAATTGAATTGTTCATTACTATTTTCAGTTTTAGAATGTATGTCAAAACAATGTTTACGGTTTATTTTAACTTTTTTATTTTAACATGTATACGCGTAAAGTTTAGTCTTCAACAGTAAGTGTTTTTTACACTAAACCGTTGTGTAATTTTCATTTTCTAAAACATGAACATTTATGCAATATTATTTGCAGTCAATGTTCCCTTTTCATGTAATTTTCGCAAGAAATCTGGGTCAAAACCAATCTAAGACAGCTTCGCCAGAATGCACTCTTAGTAGAAAAAGTCGGTTCGTAAAAGCAATTCTATTCATTTTATGGTGACTTAACTAATTTGTTGAACGAAACTTGCAACAACTTCACATAACTTCGTCAACGGATTTAGGCAAATGTAAACAGTTCGGAAATGGAAAGTTGTTAATACGCAAATTAATTTAGAAAAAGATGACACTTTGAGGCGTACCATGTTCTAAATTAATGATATGTTCCTTATATTAGGTAAATAGTATGTTCTACACTAAAATTGAACGTACGGAACACATAGTGTGAATATGTGTACTATAATCGAAATAAATAAATTGATCATTCAGTTTAAGCACATATCTTTTATTGTTGTTGCAGACAAACACGAGTCCTAGACCAAAGTATGTATTAATTGGAACATATTATAACATAATACTCGCAAAATGACTTCGTTGTTAAAACTAATAATAAAACATCGATCTTTCAAAAATAAATAACCCCCATCAATACATTCATCCGCCATACCATACGTTCCATTTATGTTTATTATCATTAATGTGTAATTGTATTTGAATTTGTAATTTCTTCAGAGTTCCGTGTTGCGTTAAGAAGTATATCAGTCTAGCTATTCAATATAACACTGGTCCAGTCATCAAAGATATCTATTCCCGTCTCAAGCTATAATCAATGTGTCATGGATTTTACGAACATGTGTCCTCATTTGCATTCTCGTCTCATTAAATTCTAGCAAATTCAAACAGCAATAACAGCTGACACAATGGTTTTCCGAACATGTCCAATGTTACACGATTTAAGGATTCTTGGCTGAGGACTGACAGTTGAATATTCAAGTATGAATTAAAATTCAGATTCATCTATCAAAAGCACATGACCCGTAAAGAAACAAATACTCTATATATACAATAAATATAATTTATACAACTGTCAAACTTTCTGCACCAACACTAACACCATGAACACCATGATTAAAAAAAATATCGAAAAATTCATTTACAAAAGCAATAAATGCAACAGCTAAACAGTATACCAACAGCTTAGACATTTACCATACTATTTATCAATTCGACAATTGATCAAATCAAGTAGAATTGTAAAATGTAAGTTATCAAAAACAATTAAGTATTTTCTTTCGACAATAAGGCACCACTTTAAACATAAATACGTTCACTTTCATTCATTGACCGAAAATGAACCAACATCTTTTTATTAATCTATTTAGAGAAACGTTTGTCTCTTTGTATTTTATTGCTCGCTACTGTAGTTGAACATTGCTATTTTAATGTAGTGTTCATTGTAGACAGTTACGTCGGCCATGGGAAGTTTATAAAGCAATATTGATAGTGTGATGTAACATGCTTCATATCAAAATTGCTAAAAATAGTGTATAAAATGAAGCTTCTACATTGTCTAACCTTGATTATTCTTCGTTTAGAGTTAAATACAACATATGATACGAACATGAATCTAAATCATTGAAGAATCACGAAGGACTTCGTTTCAGTAATAAGTTCTGTAAACAGATTGTGCCGAAATCGTGGTTTATTTCCATTGAGTAATAAAGCATGGTAATTTATAGCTTATCAAAACTCACCCACGACAAAGAACGAAGAACGGACAATTTGCATTAAATGTCCATTTTGGAAACCGTCTTAATGTCCGTTTTTCTGGAAAGATCAATGAAGCATAAGGTCATGTTATAATGCATTCCACTACCTCTTAATATCGAAGCATAATGTCACAATGCTCTTGAAATTTCTGTCCAGTAGTTGCTGCAAAATACTCTGGAACAAAAACGTGCATCAATACTTATCCAAATATTTTCAAAGTCCATAATTCTGAACAGGAGGTTTAGGATGGCCATATAAAGCATCGCCTGAGTTCCAGATACACAAAGTGTCAAATACTTGACTTGGTATTTATATTGTCAAGATATACATGTCACAATGTTGTATCCATTTTGAGTCATAATGTGACTTTCGGAGTTGTAATATATAAAATAATCTCTTAAATTTGTCATAGTGACATAGTTTTTACCGCACGTAGTCCAGATTCAGATAATGCTCAGATAGTGTAAAGTTGAGCCTTATGACCAAGTTATTTCAAGATTGGGTCATAAATCTGGCGTCTGGCGTGGAAGCAAGATTTTTTTTAAAGATTTGACCTGGTGCCCCAGTTGTTGACGACGTTCGAAGTCGGTCTAAATAACACATTCTTACCAACTTTCATCGAATTCGATACGTGAATGTGACGTCTAGATTAGTGCGAATGCGACGCTTTTTAATTTCATTTCAAACACGAAATTGTCAAAAAGATATTTAAAGTTCAAATTATCCGCCTTGTTTCCATGGAATGTTTACACTGATAATTGAGGCATTTCGTCGATTTCCAGCACCTACTTTTGGAAGCTTTTAACATTCCGCAGTAATCCATGGAATGTCCAAAAGCTCCCACAGATTTCCCACGAAATGCCTCAACGACTCTGGAATAAGTACAAACGGGCTAGTTACCGACCAATGTACCGTATTACTGATAAACAGCAATTTTCATCTAGTTTTATAATTTATTCCTTTTATGTCACTGTATGAATTGCGTTTAATTACAAAACTGTTATGTCTGCAATTATCAGTTGTATTACAAACGTCAGTATTTCAACGATTATCGATGCGTTAACAAACATACCGATACTCGTGATGTATACGATTATTGGTATGTTTCAGAACTTACTCGCTGTTTTTATGACGATTGGTACGTTTACTAAATGATTTCGTGAGCATGTAAAGATACGAATTGCTATCATGTCAACTGGAACCAGAGGTATAGCATGCTAGAAAGTAAGAATACCCAATCGGTATTCATTAACTTTTATGAGATTCCTTAGGATATAAATGTGTCCAAATGTCATCACAGTAATGAGTTGACATACATGATGCAAGTATAAGGAACGCATACTTATTCAGTGTGAGTTCAATTATGATTATACGGCGCAAACATTAAACTGGCACTAACCTGTATGCATATATAAATATGGGCCGTGCTCTGCGAAAAGGGGGTTTAATGCAGTCCGCACAGGCTAATTTGTATTTGTAATTACTTCTGAGTTCCGTGTTGCGTTAAGAAGTATATCAGTCTGGCTATTCAATATAACACTGGTCCAGTCATCAAATATATATATTTCCTTCTCAAGCTATAATCAATGTGTCATGGATTTTACGAACATGTGTCCTCATTTTCATTCTCGTGTCATTAAATGCTAGCAAATTTAAACAGAAATAACAGCTGTCACAATCGTTTTCCGAACATCTCCAATGTTACACGATTTAAGGATTCTTGGCTGAGGACTGACAGTTGAATATTAAAGTATGAATTAAAATCCAGATTCATCTATCAAAAGCACATGACCCGTGAAGAAACAAATACTCTATATATACTGTAAATGTACTTTATACAACTGTCAAAATTCCTGCACAACACCAAAACCATGAATACCATGGTCTAAAAAAAATAAAGTTTTCACTTCCAAAAGCAATAAATGCAACAGGTAAGACATTTACCATTATATTTATCAATTGATCAAAACAAGAAGCTCGCTACTGTGATTGGCTATTTTTATGTAGTGTTCATTGTAGAAGTTACGTCGAAGATTGGAATCTTATAAAGCAATATGGATAGTATAATGTAACATGTTTCATATAAAAATTGCTAATTTGTAAAAAAAAAGTGTATACAATTAAGCTTCTACATTGTCTGACCATGATTATTCTTCGTTTAGATTTAAATACAACATATGATACAAACATGAACCTAAATCACTGAAGAATCACGAAGGACTATATTTCAGTATTAAGTTCTGTAAACAGATTGTGCTGAAATCGTGGTTTATTTCCATTGAGTAATAAAGCTTCCCATGAACTGTAATTTATATCTTATCAAAACTCACCCACGACAAAGAACGGAAAATTTGCATTAAATGTCCATTTTGGAAACCGTCTTAATGCCCGTTATTCTGGAAAGATCAATGAAGCATAAGGTCATGTTATAATGCATTCCACTACCTCTTGATATCGAAGCATACCGTCACAATTCTCTTGAAATTCCTGGCAAGTAGTTGCTTCCAAATACTCTGGAACAAAATCGTGCATCAATACTTATACAGATATCTTCAAAGTCCATAACTCTGAACAGGAGCTTTAGGATGGCCATATAAATCATTACCTGAGTTGCAGATACACAAAGTGTCAAAGACTTGACTTGGTATTGATATTGTCAAGATATACATGTCACAATGTTGTATCAATTTTAAGTCATAATATGACTTCCGGTGTTGTAATATATAAAACAATCTCTTAAATTTCACCTAGTGACCTTGTTTTTAAGGCACGTAGTCCAGATTCAGATAATGCTCAGATAGTGTAAAGTTGAGCCTTATGACCAAGTTATATCAAGACTGGGTCATAAATTTGACGTCTGGCGTGGTAACAAGATTTTTTTTAAAGATTTGACCTGTTGTTCCAGTTGTTGACGTCGTAGTCGGTCTAGATATTGATAACACATTCTTACCAACTTTCATCGAACTCGATACATGCATGTGACGTCTAGATTAGTGAGAATGCGACGCTTTTTCATTTCATTTCACACAAGAAATTATCAAAAAGATATTTAAAGTTCAAATTATCCGTCTTGTTTCCATGGAATGTTTACAATGATTATTGAGGCAATTCATCGATTTCCAGAACCTACTATTGGAAGCTTTTAACATTCCGCAGTAATCCATGGAATGTCCAAAAGTCCCCACAGGTTTCCAACGAAATGCATTAATGACTCTGGAATTAGTACAAACGGGCTAGTTACCGACCAATGTAATGTATTACTGATAAACAGCAATTTTCATTTAGTTTTATAATTTATTCCTTTTATATCACTGTATGAATTGCGTTTACTTACAAAGCTGTTATTTCTGCCATTATCGGTTGTATTACAAACATCAATATTTCAACGATTATCTGTGCGATAAAGCGAGTATGCACGATTTTTGTATGTGTACTATTGTTATATATTGATAAAAATATGTTACAATAACACAAAATAAGCAAGAAAAATTATACATTAAAGACGAATGTCATAAAATGCAGCAAAGACAAATTAGCACCCCGAGCCGATTGTGACGAAGATATATCGTACATATTTTTTTACAATAACCGAAGCATTCGTCTTTTTATAAGGATTTAGTGTTCGTGTGTCGTATGAATAGATATCGTTGCAGGAAATAAAAATGATCCGTTGAACTAGATTTAGATTCACATCGTACATGCATGATATACATGCTGGCGAATTCGACTGTACATACATTTTCGATTTCAGAATTAAATATCTGGCTTATTTCGCATTTTTCGACGCATATTCGTCGTAACTTTTATTTTGATTTATATCGAAATATATGTATCATAAGTTTTTTTACACATTTTATATGAATTCATAAATATTTGACAAAATCGTGCATAATCGCTTCAGCAAACATACCGGCACTCGTTATGTATACGATTATCGGTATGTTTCAGAACTTACTCGCTGTTTCTATGATGATCGGTACGTTTACTTAAATACTCTTGATTTCTATAATGATCGGTAAGTGTCCACGAATCCTCATGAAGATTATCGGTATATTTATAATCAGACTGTTTTCTGATAATATTCTACGTTTACTACCATAATCTTAATTCCTTATTAGATTTCCATATCTTTTAATAACTATTCCAGTTGTGTTTGGCGTAAATGCGTTTTATCAAATTTCATACCTTCGTTTGTCGTCAGTGTGTACGTGCTCTATATCGTTTATCTTCCTAATTGAAGATAAAGAGCTGCTCATACCTGCAATTCCATACTAATCAGTGCGAAATAACCAACCCCTTAAGTTTATATGAGCGCATATTTGCCAGTCTGCTTATAATAAGAAGGAATTATGAAAATTATCTGGATCATTAGTTTTATCTCAATTTTGCGCTTCTTTTATGATTTTCGTATACACAAAGCATCGTTATCTAACTATCAGGTATAAATTCTGGATTCATATCAAGAATGCTTTCACTGAGGAATGTTGGTAGAAAAAATAAAGTCAGTGAATTTCTACGATTTTCTCAAAATAGCAACAATTCCAACGCATTGAACTATTTAAATACATGTATATATTTTTGAATTGCACTTTAAGACCATGATTATAATCAACGAAAATTAGTCTTTATTGTAAATGTTAATGTAGTCCCCGATGAAATATCGTTATTGAGAGCATTTGCATCTTTTTTAAGTATGTATAATTCAACAGGATTTTTAAAGAATAATATAGGAAGAAAGTCCTTTATTGAGTTATGGTTTCTTAACCTTTTGTACGTTTTGTAACGAGCTGCGTAAGCATGTGAAGATACGAATTGCTATCCTGTCAACTGGAACCAGAAGTATAGCATTCTAGAAAGTAAAACTACGCACTCGGTATTCATCAACTTTTATGAGATTCTCTTTGAGATAGATGTGTCCAAATGTCATCATAGTAAACAGTAAACAGATACTTATTCAGTGTGAGTTCAATTATGATTGTACAGCGCAAACATTAAACTGGCACTAACCTGTATGAATATATATATGGGCCGTGCTCTGTGAAAAGGGGATATTTTAATGCATATGCGTAAAGTGTCGTCCCAGATTAGCTTGTGCAGTCCGCACAGGCTAAGCAGGGACGACACTTTCCGCATATACTGGAATTTTGATAAGAATAGACTCTCTTAAAACAAAAAATATCATAAAAGTGGAAAATGTCGTCCCTGATAAACCTGTACAGATTGTACAGGCTAATATGAGACGACACATTACGCACATGCATTAAACCCCCTTTGTACAGAGCACGGCCCATATGTATTAAAATACAAGTACGATGAATATAATATAAGACTCCGAACTACATGTACAAGCGATTCAAATGGATTGAATCGTACCTCTTGAAGTTCACTGTTCAGTTATGGTCCCATGTAACTCATACAAAACGTTCACGAACGAAAGCGAATGTAAATATAGAACACTAAATAAAGCTAATGGGCGTTCACGAGTACTTGATCATTGGTGTCGAGCTATAACTGTTTAAATCTTTTTACAAAAGTGAAAATGTGTTGATTATGTAAATTGTTGATTTTTTTAACAGTGATAATGCTTATATGATTATTTTGATGGCATTGTGGATCAATGCAAATAAAACGTCGATGTATTATAAATAATTTATTGACTCACATTCAATTTGTTGTTGAAATCCGTCGGTAAATAGTCATGACGCCAAATGCAAAAATGTAAGGATTCCGTTAGACATTCAATCAGTGTATGTCACTTCACAGATGCCTGAAAACATGCGCTCAAAATTAAGATGATTTTGCAAGTACAAACGGACGGATAAAAACGTTCACTCTTGACTGTTTTACTTTCCACAGAAGTGATGTTTCTTTGCTATTCGAGCGTTACGTTATTTGCATGCTAAACCATTGTATAGCAATGCACAATCGTACGAAGAAATGTGATTCACCGAATCAAACGCAATCGTTCTCTAAAACAAAGGACCATGAAGTCGCGTTTCCATGAATTCGGTCTTATTCAAAGCCAGAAATGAATTTCCTTTCTGGAAATGAACATATCTTGTAATATTTTTACAAATGCTTGGTCAAATTTTAAGAAAAAGCACGATACACATCTCTCGTGACCTACTAGTCAACGATCAGACCCGATCGAAGATTGAAATCTTCACGGAGTAAAGGGCATTTTCCTTGCAAAGTTCACGGTTTAGGTACCATAAGTCAATAAATCGGAAGAACAAACATTATTACCGTTGTTGCCGTTGCATTATGCATCAAAGGTAATTGTGCTGCACCTTTGTTTACATTGGTCCCATCCGAAGGTGTGTCTTTTATTCATGGAAATAGCTGCACAATTGATGATGTTATCGGTGTTCAAAGCAATGCACCCTGTTTTGGGGTGATTTTGAGTTGAATACCTTGATATATAAATAAATATGATCGTGATTTGTTTTTCAGAAAAGTTGAATTTTCGTTATAATTTGGTTATTTTCATTCAAAATGATTTTTTTTAAATTAATATCATAGCCTCACGCTAGCCACCTGTGTTTAAACGGAAGGGTTAAGACACAATCCTTATTTGAGCTTTTTGAACACGCAATTTTTAATTTGAAGAGGTGCATCTCCCATCTCAAAATTGACACGCACTTGATAAGATGTTTATTTAGTATCAATGATTTTTTTATATAAATTATTTGGGAAGATGTATTCAATACCAAATGTATTCAATTCGAAGTCAAGATTTCTGTGAGATTCCTACTCGCGCCTACCGATACACAAATCACGAATATTTATGAGAATCTTTCTATACAAATAAGGAGTTGGAATCAAAAGTGTACGTGCGTATAATGGTACTTGATGACCAATTTACTCATTACTATTCTACAAGTATTGTCTTGAGATATATAGCAACCATTTAATGATTTTGTATGATAAAGTTATTTTTGAAGATAAAATACTTCTATGTCCGCAAAATGCTACCAGCGCTTTCCGATTTGTTTTGCATTTTGAATTTAAAGGGAAACAACTCGACTATGAATATCTATCAATATGAAAAGAGTAGCGTCCCTAAAGAAACTAAATGTTTTTATCATTTTCAACAATATGTGAACGAGCATTCACTGGTCTATTAACATAATTTGGGCATAGGTTTGTTATGGAGTTGCACGCTATACAATAAATAAGTTATGTTTGACAAATGATCCTGCTAATTACGTGACATTGAAATAGACCATGTCGCCGCTCACCGTGTGATTTTTGGGGTAACGTTTATAAGGTTATTCCGCGCCTCGCTATGGCTGCATCATTAAATGTTAGTTGTCTGGCATTATCAGGATGCATTATCACGTGTTTTTGTTCGGTTCACAGTTAAACGTTAATTGGTGTAAACACACCGGTAAGAGGTGCTTTTTTCAAAAAACTGTTTTAAAATTATATTATGAAGAATTTCATCTTGTGCATACAAGGAAGTTTGTTATGCTGCAAATTGCAATGTATAATACATTAAAATTACTTTTTTTAATATGACTGTGTTAAGTGATATATTACAACAGTGTGTGTTTTTTGAGTGATTTTAAGGCGTAAGCTATTTACATGCAATTATATGATTTAGTTTTCATATTTTTATTAGCAAAACTGTTATAAGTCAGTGGAATTAGATTCTAATTACATGAAATGTACATGCACTAATCAGTACGAAAATAAATCTGTATATCCGTGAACATAACAAGTTTAAAAATGATAAATTATCTTTAAATATATCATTATGCACATTAGGCATTTTTTATTCAATTGTCATTTGCCCCATCCACTTTTCTTTCTTGCATATAATAATCATGGATGATATTCACATTAAATAATATATCATTTTATTCCTAAGTCTCTTTGGTTTATATATGCAGGTGACATGTGTTATTACATCGAAGTACCTCTTCAGGTTATACTTGAAAATGACCTACGCAAAAACAACTATTTTTTGCACCAATTTAACGTGTAATATATAATTTTTTCATTTCATAAAATATATTTCATTTAAAACAGTTGATTATTGAACTTTTTAAAAATAATATATTAAACATTGCTTAAATTAAAAAGCTAACCAAAATGTTCGACTTGCGATGTTGTTTATGCAATATGTGCAAACATAGTATTTTATAGGTTTATGGGCAGCCAGCAGACACCATTTGATATATAAGTTTCGTGGAAACAAAAACACAATTTTACCCAAGAAAATGTAGATTATCATCAGCATTTAAAATAAAATCTTAGAATCATGCAGCGTGAGCCCCTGACACTACTAGAGCTCAATGCCAGAGATTTTTATACCCTTTGTTGATAACTGATTTTTATCTTTAATTTTATTATTATAATTAAGAGAAATGAATTTTATGTTTAAAAACAATGTGCATGCACTTAAAAGAATAAAAAAGATCCAAATACATAAACATAACAAGTTAACAAGCCTTATATACCTAAATAATTATATATCAATATGCACATTAGGGATTTTTTCATTAATTTTAAAAAGTGTATATTTGTCATTTACCCCAACCACTTTTCTTGTCTTACAAATCATGTTTGTTATATCATATTCACATGAAATATTATATATTTAAACTCCTTAGTCCCATAGGTGGGTATAAATGTAGTTAGGATGATAATTGTATCTAAACTGTTTTTCAGGTACAAATTGAAACATGTCATACGCACAAAAACACATGTTTTTTGTACCTTTTTTCATTGATATAGTTATTGTTTTCATACAATGATTAATATTTCACCAAAAACTGTTTTTATGAGAATAATACGTTCTCAATTGCTTTAATTACAAAGCTTACCAAAATCATGGAAAATATATGCTGTTAAAGTCATTTGAGAAAAAACGGTATTTCCTATGTTTTTGGTCGGCCATCTTGGATTTAAGCCCCGTGGGCATGACATTTTTCTTGGGAACAACAATTTTCTTTTACCCATAACGATGTAGAACATCATTAGCATAAAAGAAAAAAAGGTTCCAATCATTCACCGTGGACCTCCGTTCCTACAAGACTAGTAAGCTGTAAGCGATCGAAATCAAAACTTAACTGTTAAAAACGTTATCATCGGTCAATATTCGAATTTAAAACTCAGCGTGAACAGTGTATATAAAAATAACCCGGATTCATTTTGAACGAATCAATAAATCATAGGAATACTAGATTAGCGTAAGTTAACAGAAAGCGCGTTTACATGTGCATGAGGTATAGCCATAATGTTTACACGGTGCACCCAAGCACATATGTTGTATAATCACTTCTTGAAAATGCCAATAACGTTACAACCACAGATAAGAGTTTGCAGTTTGTTTAAAACCACATTTGCAGAAATCAAATTTCGTTATTAGATTCTAAATTTTTATCTACAAAAAACATAAACACAAAACATAAACATCTATGTAAACATTGTTTATGCAATTTTAGTAAAATGCAAAAGGTTGGTTTTCTAGATCTACCGGTAAATGTTCTCTAGTAGTTTTTACTTTTACATGTTTTAAAACAAATTATGCTTGCGGTTTAAACCTTATATATATTTTCCGAAACAACGTTACGCGAAGTTTAGGAAACTTTATCTCAATACAATATGGATATCCACATGAGGGAATCTCTATGCACCAACCGAATGTCTGTAATGAACTCTAGTTCTAGTAATCTACATACACCAGATTTAAATGTCCTTACAAAAGTGCTTTGATTAAGCAGGAGTGCGCCCTTGCTGAAACCATCGTACTAAATTGATTGCATCAACTGCTACAAGCATCATTACAATGAAGCATATAAATGCCACACCGAAGGCTCCCACATTCTGCGCCGAGACTCGGTTGTCTTCGGCTGAGCTGAGCTTTGACAGAGCTTTCGCGGTTTTATTCGGCGCCACCGTCATGTCATTAAGCATCCGTGTCAAGTTCGCTTTTACAATCTCCAATGTGCTATTGGCCATGCGACTGCAGATTGTGTACCTCGAAGTGTTACGAGCCACCATCCTGAAGGACATTTCCGGCCATCTGATTACCACTCCTCCTGCAGAGGGGTCGTCAAGGGGACCTGCAGTAAGGTATTAAAACGATGTTGTTGTTGTTTTCTTTGTTTTGCATATTTAATTAAAATGGATTCAGCTTATGCGCCTAAGCTATTGTCCACCATCTACACAGTAATAAAAGCAATCGTTAATATTATATTTCTTATAAGAACTTCAATTGGAAATGTTATGAAAGAAAACAATACATATCTATATGTGTATTTAGTGATTAAATTATTATTAGCATACGAACATCATTCGGGGAACGAATAGCGTTGATCAAAGAATGCGATTACTTGAGAATGAGGCGAGATAAAACCAAGTACCTGCTGACCAGTACTCCCCGCTGATCAGGTTAAGACGGTTCGCGATGCCAATGCATCTGGTGACGGATGGACAAGACAGTACAGATGCGTCACTGAAGTTTCGACAGAAGGCACGGGCCACATCAAGTGGGAGAGCCGCTGTGTTCACAATGTATTCATGAGTGTCTAGTTGTCGCCATTCTACGAGATAAATACTACTAGCTAGGAGACAAATACAACATACGTGTGTTTTATAAATGTGTCATTGCCACAAATGCTACATGTGAACTTGTTGGAATACGAACATAAAGTATCGACACATGAGAAATAATATCTATACACAGATTATGAATTTAAACTTAATCCTATTTGTAAATCAAAAGTTATAATTATAATCTGTAATTTAAAAACTGTTCAGTATATTAATTTATAATGTTATACGTTGTTATTTGACATCATATCTGAGGTTGTCATTAAAGCATTCATACATTACTCGCAGACGGAATTGTACATGTATTTGTAATCGTGCTGCACGTGCAAATTCACGAATGTGAGGTTTGCTTGTTTTACTTCGTAGAGAGTATGTCTGTTATTAAAACATATTGATTTAAAATTCGGTTCAGCTTTGTTTGGAGCGTGTAGTGTATTTAGAAGATTTCAGGATGGCTAATCATTCAGGACCCCTTGTATTGAACATCGGCTCGTACCGGACGTGCAGCACAAAATAATAACACATGTACGTAACGAAAGTTTGTTCTGCCATGCATGAGCATGCGTGTTAAGACACGGCCATCAAACCTTCGTAACCAATATATACCATAGCAATATTTTTTATATTTAGTTGTTTATCTATATTTTTGAATAGTTACTCGTTGTTTATTATAGTGCATACACATACTAAATCAATAAAAATCTTCCGACTAAACGTCCTCTTAAAAAAAGATAGTTCGACTATGTACATAGATATTGACAAGGTAGGGCACTCGCCATTTTTTAAAGCAACGGAAGTGCGTCATTTCCCATAATTAAATCGCTGTCACCCCACTCTCTTATTGAAATGCGCGCGCAGGCCGGGAACCTTGCTCTTTATCTATCTACTTTCAGTTTCAACAGAACAGCCACAGACGAAGTGATAAATCCCTGTAACTATTGTTTCAATTAGTCACTTAATGGGGTAATCAACAAACTATGTTGTAAATTGCATACACATGAATCATTCCTTACCAATTGTTCCTCTCCTTTGGTGTCAATACTCCCTCTGCTTTCTTCCATGCGTCTGGAATCTCCCCCTTCCTCCATACAACCCTAAGAAGCCTCCACAACCGCTTTAGAAGTAATGGGCACATCTTGTATACTTTGGATGGCGTTGGGTCCGGGCGCTGAAGCGCTCCTCGCTTTCTTGATGTCATCCTTTACTTCCCCCAGCGTTGGTTCCGAAACATCTAACGGCTTCTCTGGTTACTTCGCTGGGTCTATTCAACCTCTTCAAGTGGTGCTTCTAACTTCCCTGACCTTTCTTTGTCGAGTAAGGATCTTGCAAACTTGTATGGTTGGCTGTAAATGCCGCTCTCTTCTTAGCCCTTTCCCTGGCTTTCCTTCTTGTGTTTTTGGCTTTCCGAAGTGACATAAGCTCTAACCGTAGTTTTTGCCGGTGTTGCGTTAGTCCAGTACTTTCCGTAGGTGAACTGGTACGGAATCTTGAGGTAAGCTGTCTGAGTTAATGTCTCAGGTTCTGTATACGGGTCTGCCGTCTATTAGGTTGTGGAGGTCCTTTTCGTGTATTTCCCTCTTCAATTCCAAACCTCTCCCTCCCTACCGAGTAGATAAGGGTGGTGAGGGTGGTGAGTTTCCGATCCTTTGGTCTTTGCAAGGATGTTTCGAGGATGATGTCGAGATCCTCGTCAAGTGGTTTTCATGATTTCCTGTCAGACGAGTGGGCCACTTGATCCTTTCTTTTCTGGTTCTAGTGGCAGTGTCTTGCGTTGGTCTATCCGGAACAGTCGCCTGGTCTGCATCTGTGGTTTCTTGTGTCTAAAGTAGCTCAAGGAGTGGATCGTCTTCCACCTCTGGTTTCCGGAAGACATCATGTGCTGTCTCATTGATGATGAGTTCCTCAGTACTGTGGGTTGAATCCAGACTGGGGTACTCCTGCGTCTCACTAGCCACACCAACCATGCGCTGTCGTTGTGACCGCACACGTTGGCAACCGGACTTCCTTTGGTGGATGCGTAGACCGCGTTGGTTCTTACACACCTTTCCACAATTGCAGGTGACTGTTCCATATCTATTCGTAGTCGATTGGGCAGGCCGTGTCAATACCATGTAATCCGTCCTTTCGAGTCTATCACCCCCATCTCGGTAGACTCTAGGGGTTTCTTTTATTTGTGGAGTCTGTAGATTGTTGATGGGTGTCCTCTCTCAAAGACTGCAATTCGGAAGGATTCATGTGTATGCAATTTACAACAAATTTTGTTGATTACCCCATTAGTTACAGCGATTTAACACATCGTCTGTGGATCTTTCTGTTGAAACTGAAACTGAGCGAGGTTCCCGGTCTGCGCGCGCATTTCCATAAGCGAGCGAGGTGACAGCGATTTAATTATGGGTAATGACGCACTTCCGTTGTTTTAGAAAATGACGAGTGCCCTCATTCTCCTAGCAAAGTTGTCGTTCGTTCCTCACCATACATGCAATGAACCGCAGTGTAAGAGAGTGGAGTGCCCTACCTTGTCAAAATCTATGCACATAGTCGAACTATCTTTTTTTAAGATGACGTTTTGTCGTAAGATTTTTATTGATTTAGTATGTGTATGCATTATAATAAACAACAGGTAACTAAAAAAATGTTTAAAAAAAACATTACCATAGAGCGCCTATGATATATACAGGAATTTGCTATCCCGCGAATAACATTCCATCGGATTTCAACAGACGGTATGGGTCATATCAGCGTGTCACCAGAGCAATGAGACGACATACAGGATATGAAGCACCCAGGACCGGATACATATTTTTCAAACGTTCAACTGTTATTAACTGCTTAATGATTTTCACTTCAAACATTAATAATTATTCCTCCTTTAATCTTCTGCACGATATCTAATTTAAACAAATAACCCCAACTTATTTTTTTCAATCCTATTAGTCGCCTATACCGCAGCTACTAGATTATTTAGATAAAGGACTGTGAGACGAAATATTAATGACAAACGGTCTTCACTATTGACGACGTAATTGATATTAAATATAATATTAAACATTGTATATTGAAAGAGAACATTAATAGGAAGTGCACAATGGCTTGTAGATATTTTCCATGGCTTTAAGGGACCATCAACAAGATTGACGAAAAAAAGAAAAGTTCTAATATACCGTGTGTTTTTTACAATTATTAGTTTATATTGATTAAAAGATAACGACTGGTATATTACATTACTTGACAAAAGTTTATATTTTTAGTAGATCTATATTCGGTTATAAAATTTCGCGATGTAAAATCGAAAGTACGTCGCGAAAATAGGTGACATAACGATATACACACTATAAACAACGCATGTAAATTGATCATTTTATATATAAAATATATACAATTCGTTACGCATGCACAATTTGCATTCCTGGGTTTACCACGTGACGATGATGATCAATCTACTTGCGTTATTTATAGTTTACTGGTATACATACCCAGAAAATTTTTATTACCGACTATATTGAAAATATGAAAACTTAACAACTTTTTCAAGTAATGTAATATACCAGTCGTTATATTGTAATCAATATAAACTTATAATTGTAAAAAAAACTACTGTATTTTAGAACTTTTCTTTTTTTCGTCAATTTGGCTGACGGTCCCTTGAAATGAAAAGTAAAGATTCAAATGATTATGATCAGGGGCGTTGAGAGAAAACAGTAGCAATTCAACCTGTTTTTCATTTATGTGTGGGCTTAAAATAGAGCACTTATATTAATCAAAGCGCTGAATGCACTGAAGTTGTTCGCTGTTGTCGTCCTTGATTAACTTGTGCACAGGCTAATCTTATTTGACATGCATTAAGCCCCGTTTTCCCTGAAAGCAGCCAATATGTACAGATTTCAATGATAAACACTAGACTGGCCAATGTCGTTTAACAAGCTGGTAAATACACTCACTGCAGTAGTAGATGCAGACGCTCTTAAGCATTCGTCGTCTGCAGTGCAGACAGGCAGCGGTAATCGTTCCTAGCATAGTGAGTTACAGTTCTTAGCGTAGCTAAGGCTTCTAAGCACATACTGATTTGCAAAACATGCTCTGTAAATTTAGTCGTGAGCTACCGCTCACAACTAATAAATGACGGTGAGTGGCAAATGAAGCAAAAAGAACCATAAAGTTCTTTTCAACAACTCCGTATCTTACCTGAACTATACGTGTATTCTGGTAAGAACCCAGTCACGGGAATGCCAGTATTCATCGCTGGGGTATATGTTACATTTGAAGATGAAGCTATGACTTGGTGTGATTCAGTGGACCCAAAAGAGGAATCGGGCTTCTCGGTTAAAGTTGAAATCATTGTTGTCGGTGTATCTGCTTTCGTTGACTGCTGTAGATCAAGTGATGATTTTGTAGACGTAACGTCATCAAATGATCCTGCTGTTTCCGTCCAAAGCGATACCTTTGGTGATTGCTCAGACTCCCCTGTCATCAAACTGAATGGTGTATATGCAGTTCCTGCGATTGTGAGGGGCGTATGATAAAAGTATGTTGAATGTTGCAAATCAGTCAACGGTGTCATAGAACTGACCGACAACTGATTGCTGGTAGTGAACGAAGGCAACAGGTTTTCGGTTCTGAGCATGTGTGCTGGTGTTGAGTTAGCTGTAGGACTTGAAATAGTGGAACTAGAGGTTAGATTTGATGGGACTTCACAAAGCACATGTTCCAGCATATCTTCACATGACGATGTTTCTACACTTGCAGAAGTAAGTCCGTGCATGCTAATGTTTAATGACAACTTCCAGCAAGTCGTCGATGGTGTAGTATCTGTAAGTAACTAAGTATGTCAGCGTCACATGTCTACAGCACCGTTACTTGAATGTTATATTCGATGCATCGCTAACAAATAACACGACTGAAAACTCAAAAAGAACATCGGAGATATTAGTCAAATTTCCATTTGTGGTAAAATAATCTAATAAAATATATAGTATCTACATTTGTAAACGGGAACCTGTAGCTTAAAATTGTCTGGTTTGCGTTGGTCCTCGATTACATTTAAATTAATTTCCAATAGACGGACTCACCCGATATCCAGTATTGTGCGGCCGGCAATGGTAAGCTACAGTTGATGATGACCCTAACAAATTCCTCCTTGTAATTGGCGTCCATGGTCGCTATGCTGAAGCTGTTGTTATAACAAAAAGTCACGGCATCGTTGTGCGAATAACTGTGCCAGCCATTTTGATTGAAGGCATAAATTTTGTTATTCATGCATACTTTGGGTTTCGTCTGTCCTTCACATGATACATCTACAATGACAGGTCGTTAACAAGTAGTTATGGTTGTGCACATATATAGTCGCGTTTGTAGTTTTTTTATATTCAAAACGCCGTAACAGTTGTAGTTATAGTTGGGATAATCATATGGTTAAATAGAGACATTTAGAGCACGAGAGACCTGATCATTGGAATGTATTATCGGTCGAGCACCAATCATGTGGTGGAAACCAGTAAGTTTTAATTTTCGTAAGTTTCATCAGTTTGTGTTTGAGAATAAATTATATATTAATTTTACTTAAATAAAACCTTAAACTTAAGTGTGACATGTGCCAAAAGTGTAATAGGACACGCATTCTGTTTCTGCATCATCTGTTACATTTACCTATGGTAGGCTATTATTTCTTCTTCTTTAATCCTACGGTTAAATGTATAAACCAATCGGGTGATGAATGTGTTACTCAATTAATAGATTGCATCTTTTCAGTTCGACCGATTTAAATGGCGCCTTTTGTCTTATTACTTACCATGCAAGGCAGTTTTCCTCTAAAGGTTTAAATCGACAGTCTTTACAGATTTATTTAAGGTTTATTTAAATACGCTGAGAAAGCCAAAACCATGAGCCTTTCGAGTTTTGTGACTTAATAAACGATTTAAAATAATAATATTTCATTTAGGAATCTTTCTGATCTTCGGACATATTACGTAATCATTTTTTTTTCTAACTAGAATCTTTAATTAGCACTCGACTGTTCTTGTACTTGTCAGAGAGTCTTGCCTAGGTGCAAAACAAGTGTATTGTTTCCTTAACAGTCTGCAGTATTTGTAATAAAATATTATAAATACGAAACACAGAATAAGCCAAAATGATATTTGTCAACAGTGAAACCAGTGTGGCCATACCACGTTCCGTAACGTCATTTTGGCTAGCACGCCAAGTAGAAAATTGTAAACATTGCCTCCGCTAAGAAACTTCAAATCCACGTAAGTATCTTATTATTTGCTCTATTTTGACGAAATGAAGCGCAGGCTTACGGTAAAGTTGAGCACTATTCTTGGTTGTATAAATATTTGACACAAGGCATAGAAGACCGGAAACAGAAACTCCGGAGTCTGGAAGTTTCAACGCACGTAATTCTTAGTTAAATTCACATTCCCTCGTCTTCTGAAGCTGGGCTTGAATCCCGTTAGCATTATCTATGTCAACCAATATTCAAAAGTACGGCTGTAAATCCATTGGCTAAGCCAAGTAATCAATGTTGGCTAAAAGTTACTGGCACAACATTGTTAGTCGGATTCGGGAAGTCAGTTTAATCTTATTTGTTAGCTCGATTACAATCAAAGCCCTCGGCTTATGGAGACATTATTTTCCTTGATAGAACCATTGCTTAGTATCTTAGAATATTCTGAAAACGCCCATGAGTAAAAATCGAGCTTATTTATGCCGTGTCTATACATCAATAGGTTGGTAAATAGATGCAAATATTTCACTGTGGTGTAAGCTGAATAGTTATTAAATCGTGATAATTAAATACAGAGATGCCGAGGCTTGTTAACTGATATATATATATCCTCAATTGATGGAATCATATTGATTGAAGTTTAATCAGGTGAATGCCATTTTATTTAAGTCTGAATACGATCAGAGATTTTAAAACGATTTTATCGTTGCTGGTTCATAGTAACTTACAGATCTCAATCCTGGTTTTTGCTTTCCGAAACAATTTACGGGTCAAAAATTATTAACCTAGCATAAATTGAGAACCATGGAACGCTTTAAATCAAATCGACAATCACTACATTAACGTTTAAAGTAATTACCGTTGCTATAAAGAAATAATCTGTCATCTTTGTGTACATACCCTTGTACTGTGGATGGCCCTCTAGCGTTATTTGTTTGGTAGCTGATGCCATGTTTTATATGTTGATTGGTATCATAAAAAGTTCATAATTATAATGAAAGAATTGCGCTTTGTCAGGCATTATCAATGCTGGCAGTAAATAACATTTAGCGGAAGGACCATTGCCTTCGGCGGCGGGCTTTTCCTCTTAGTACACGCCCGTCGATCACGAGAGAGACAAATATTTCATTTAAAAATCAAATCAGTAATATTTTTAAGCCTTGAAAATGTTAATTGAAATGTGGTATAAACATCAAGCTTTGTTTTAAAGGTTATTTGATTTAGGTCATTGAATAAGTACAAAATGGCCCCTATTTTGACAAATTTCAAGCAAGGGATACCAATCCCTAGAGCCATGAGAAACAATATAAGCGAAAAACTTGAACATAGATCGGACGCCGACACCTAGAAGAGTAGGTTGCCTTGCCTTTGAAAAATCGAGCTAAAAAGGAGGAAAATTTGTCTTATACATAAATTGCTCACACCCATCCCGCATCCCAAATGTTCCGAAACCATCATACATGCCTTCAATCGTGATACATCGACTATCTCCGGAATCCTCCGTGAGAGTGACATGCATTTATAAGTACAAAATGTCTTGCTCCTGTTGTTGTTATAAACAGTTATAGCTAAATTAGCAGCAACAGTAATAGCATACCGGTAAGTAGCTTCAGCAAAAGTGGAACCAGTAGCGATGTTTGAATAATTATAATAATAATGAAAGTAGTAAGTGAAGAAGTTGCAATGATGGTAGCAATAAAGCAAAGTGACTCACCGTGTGTCAGAAGCAGTAAAATATATTTTATCAGCAGATAAATACTCGCCGATTTGTTCGCATCCATGCTTAATACAGTTATTAATTTCAACGCAAGTAACAGTAAATATCATAACGTTGTACATATTAATATAGACGTTCGCATGCACATATCTTGGTCCAATATGTTGCGTAATTTAAAACATTAATGGAAACAAGCTATTTAAGTCATTGACTGAAACAAATTTCCGTCTGTAAATATTAATTTTCGTTTTTAATCACTTTGTCAATATGTCATTTGCAAGTCCAAACAGTGTCATTTACTTCATTACTTTGATCCCAGTGCAAAAGCTTTCGCTGACATAATTTAAACCCAAAAGCTATCTTAAATATCGGTCGCTTACCACGTTCTTTAATATTCGTATGCACCCCCTGTACGTCGATAATCCAAACTGAGAAGGGTAATTCAAACTGAAGAAACACATGGCGACAGAAATAAAGACTTCAGTCATTTATTTCTAAGAACACATTTATGTGTTTAGTTGTGACATGATAAACGTTTCTTTTTTATAAAATGTTATTTGCCGGATACAATGCGCTAATAAACCCATAACAATTAAAAACAATTACGTCATAATAAAATGAATATGTTTGAAAATCTTGAAAAAGTAAATGAAATTGTCGAAAGGTTTAGGCCAAAAACAATTGAAATCGAAGGATTTTAATGTTTTAATGCTTGGACTTAAATGTATTTACCTTTCATGAATGTATGTAAAGAAGAGTATTGGCGTAAATGCTCGAAAACGCGATATATTCGTATTTGTTTGGGACAAAAATATACAAATTGGATAATGACCTAACTAGTGTATGGATAATTCCAGACTAACATCAAGAAGTCGATGGATAATGACCAAACTGCCAGATGTCTTTATGTCAGTTTGGAGTTATCCATAAAGTTTAATACCCGTCCTGCAAACACATGATTTTAACACAGAAACACACTGGGTGTGAAAAGAAAATTTTTAAAGGGCATTCCTGATATAATTTGGCATATCTCTGTTACAGTTTCGTTCGCTCTTTTTGTCAATTAACGTGTCAATAATTCGACACATAGGTCGCATTTCATGTAAATTAGCATTTTCAAAGACAAATTTATCGTTTTTTACTAGAAAACTATTAAATCATTGCAAAATTCAAAACGCCTGTGTGTGTCAGACATTCACTATCACATATGTAGAACAATTACGTCATTGTATTTACTAAATTAGCAGAAATGATAAAAAAGTCATCTACCTTTCAGTTTCAGTTTCGGCCAACATTTTTGTCTTCAGTTTAAATTATCCAACCGAGTTTGGATTATCGACGTACAGGGGGTGGTATGAGGTTATGACAATATCATTAACACTATGTGTTGCAAACTATTCGTAATTTGAAAATATATACCATATTTGTAATTAAAACACGTTTATTAATCACCGACAAAAATAACTTAAAAGGTACATTCGAAACAATAACCGACCAAAAACATACCAACATTGAAATGATTTTGATGGTCGATCTTTTGTCCGCGCAAGCTTTTCCGGGGTTCAAAAACATGTGCGAGCTTCTGTCCGATGCAGGAAAATTGTGGTTGATAGTTTTCTGTGCCAAAAGTGAACTTGACGAGTTTTTAAATGTCATGATAAACCTTTTTGTTAAGTTACTAAAAAGCCGATTTTAGTCAATTCATCACATGTTTTATAACTTAATATTTCCATGGCAGATAAATATATTTCTTAAATTCGCCAATAAAACGTTTAATTATTTCAGGCGCGTCATGCGAAAATGGCTCCCAGCCTGCGCATTATGTTCAGGGAAAATAGAGTAACGCATGGAATAGTGGTCACATAAGCAGACAGGGTAACTACTGGCAAGCCTGTGCAAATGTGCAGGCTGATCTGGATCTATGCCGGTCGCATATGGGATAAGACCTATTTTCGTATGACACTCATTCGTTTAAATAGTGACGCCCGTGATATTCAGAGTCCTGCGTTTTAGCTTCAGATACACTATTTTATATAAAAACCTGTACATACGGTTCCAATCATAGTCTGTAGGCTAGGCTGGAAGGTAAACTGTACACCCTCGTCATGACAAGCTGCTGTGATACATACTGACCTTATCAGAACACTGGTCTATCAGAACAGGCCCCATATGCGACTCAAACCTTAGATCGCTATGCAATGAAGACTGTTAATTATAAACACAGGCATGTCCACTAAACAATTTGAGATGAAACAAACGATGAGTCATACACAAATGCATGCAGTTAAGTTTATTCAGTTTTTATAACGTAAAATTAATTGTTCACAATAAAACAACAATAAACTTTCAACTTAATATCATACTTTAAGTAAATACAAATAAAAGAAATAAAATATTCATTCATAAAATAATAAATTAGTTTATATCAACTGCAAAATTAAATGATAGAAAACAATATATTTGCATCTTGAAATCAGTAACTACCGTAATAACTAAATATGTTGGGACACGCAAGTCGGGTCATCCTTGACAATTCGCGAAATAAAATATTGATTAAATAGTAGCTAGTGACTGCTAATTGGGAAGTATTATGATGTTCCATTGTTTTTTGTATACATAACAAGCATCATGGCTCAAAGAGGTATCAATACCTGTTTTTGTTGTTTCTTAATTTGGGACATATTGAGTAATTACGCGGATTTTATAAGGTAATTATTTTAATACGAGTTCCATATTAAAATTTCACACAAAATAATCAAATTATAACAAAAAAAATAGTATAGCAAAAGAGATATAGAGATAGGATTGTTAACAATTTGAACAGTATAAAATATTTAATGGACTTATTCACTTACATCACAAAATGTTCCAAACAAGAGACCCAAAGGTTTTATGTTGCTTACCTGAGAACTAGAAGGAACACAAATTTTCTTTTGCTGTTTTTCTTTTAAATAAATGAAGTCTGCGGATATATCATAAGAACAATTATTCTGATAAAATTTAAGGATGACAGGGCAAAACTTGAGAATTTTGAGTGTTCAAGCGGTTCCCCAATAGCGTTGTTGGTAAACTTGAACACCCCCTGGCGGCTATGCGTTTCTATGAACATGAACCATTTACAAACTTAGCTGAGATATCATAATTTCAAAGGTTCTGTGAAGGTGTTTAGACTGGAAATACAAATTGACTTCTAAAGTCTTCACAATGTTCTAGAATAGCTATAAAAGAAAACTGCCCTATTTAATTATGGTCATGTTTTTCAACAGACTTGAACAAGTTGAACTCTGTCAAACAATCATTAACTATAACCATATAAGCAAAACTGCCCATAGCGGCCATTTTCCGACTAGGACGATATATAAAAAATACAAATAATCTGAGAAATTTTCATGAATATTGGAAAAAAACTCTGTGTCATGTAGAGTCATCAGAAGGTTTCACTATAGCCATAAAAGTTAAACTGCTCCAACACCTGGTGGCCATGTTTTACAAAACAACTGGGAACCAGTTTCAAAATCAGCTGAGATATTATTAGTATTAATGTTTAAAACCAGTTTCAAATCTATTGGGTAAAAATATGACTTTAATATCCACAAGGTATTTCTTTAATTTCAGCTTTTAGTGACCTGGTATTTGAACCAAAGTGACCCAGTTTCGAACTCAATCTAAATTTAATTCAGACAAATGTCTTCATCAAGTTTCATGACAAATGGGCTATTAATGAGGCATATAGGGTGTTCTCGAAGTACATTTTGATGACAGACAATGGATGATAAACATAAGGTGATCACTAATGCTATTGTTAAAACTCAATATCTTCACACAGTCAAATAGTTGTGTCACTCTGTGTAACAATTTAAAGAATATAGTCTTTTTTATTTTATATCACACAGAATCTTCATTTTCTCCTCACAAACTGCTGTGAAACTCTCAAAAGTTTACCAACAAACATATCTTTAATACCGTGTGTAGCAATGTTTTTTTTTGTTTTCCTACTTTTTGATTTTCATTCTCAACAAATCTTCATACACATGGACTGCCAGCCAACTAGAGACAGTTGTAAATTTTCTGTCAAGCTAGACTGACATGTAAAAATACCTCAGTGCATTTTGCACAAAAAAAAAGCATTCTTAGGTCTTTAGGTATCTTCCTATCTCCATTCTACAGATCACCTGAAACAGTGAACAAGACACTCAAAAGATTTCTTAAGGGTAAACTATTGTGTAAAAACCATCTGGGCTACATCATGCAAAAATGGATATACACACTATGTGTTCAGGAGTTACAGGGTCGGCTAATAACACGCAGAAACCATTCATGACTTTATTTAGGACAAGGTAGTCCTGAGCAGACTGTGTGATTATACAGGCTGTTCTGGAGCTACGCTTGCCGCATATGTCGTAAGACCCATTTTCACATGAGGCTTCTCATATATCCTAAGCCCTGTATTCCAGTTTGAGCCCTTATCTACCAGCATCCTCTGCAATAACTTTGTCTAATCCATTCAAACTAGAAATTCCTTAATTGTTTGTACAGGTTGGGTTGCAAGTGAAAATCCTAATCTCCTTTTTCTATTTTTCTATTCCAGCTTGACGCTTCAGCTACTGGCGTCATTCACACCATTTTTGTCTAACCCATTTAAGACAATGTTATGTTTCACATCCTCCGTGACCGGTTTCAACCGCTCAGGCTGGTGCTCCACGGACCACAGAGCTGGTAGGTACTTGGGCTGCATGGACTCCAGGAAGTGCCTACGCCACATGCGCTCAAACTCCAGCAGTCCCCCGTGCTTCTGCATGTAGAAGTCCACCACTTTCTTACCGTGTGGAACGAACGAGCTGTTGTTGACCCTGAAAATGATTAATGCAATGTCACAGGAAAATTGACATGGCAATAAATAGCCAACAAATGATTGTAACAGTTTGCTTAGAATTATTTAAATATGTACAATTAACAAATTGAAAACAACATGTTGATTCAATCAGGTTGCAGGATCATGTGACTTTTTGGAGTTTCTAACTATTAACTTTTAGGGATTTAAACGACAGTAAGTGGTGCTTTATTGTCCCCTACCGGTTTCACCAGAGGGGACTTATGGTTTGCGCTCTGTGTGTCTGTCAGTCTGTCTGTCAGTCCGTCAGTCTGTCACACTTTTCTGGATCCTGCGTTAACTTTAAAAAGTTCTTCATATTTTTCCATGAAACTTGAAACATGGATAGATGGCAATATGGACATTATGCACGTCATTTCATGTTGTTCCTACGTCAAAAATTATGGTTGCTATGGCAACAAATTTATTTATTTATTTTTTTAATCTGACAATGTTGGAGCCGGTAGTGGATATATATTGCTTGGCAATAGTCTTGTTTCAAATAACTTTTTAAAACAAGTTTTCGTAAGAATTTAAACTCGTGCATAAAAGCCAGATTTTTATGCTGCTTATGGCAATGTGAAATACATCAGAATTACTTTATTTAACAAGTATGTGTTCTTGGTAAGAAAAATCATTTTTACTGCATTCATTGTACACGGTTATGTGTCACGCAACGTGAAATTTTGTCACCGATTTCCAACGTATTCAAGGATTTATCCTTATAACTTAAGATATTGACACAAACTGTAAGAAAACCTGTCTTAAATGCACTATAGATTTTTGCAAATGTATTTCAATAACTTGAGATATTTTCAAAAATAAAGTTCTTAACTGCGTGATTACATTCTGTCCAGCATATGTATCAGCCCATGAAAACCCTGTTGATTCTGCACCATGTCAATTCTTCTTAACTATTTTGATCTTGGTCAGTATTTTTTAAAATAATTTAAGTATTTTGCCTTAAAAAATGTTTAACACATGTACAGCAACATGAATAACTAGAAATAGTCACAGTAGGGATCAATATCAAAGCCAACTCCTAAGGCTGAATGTTGTTTTGTGAACATATTGCAATATCATGTAATAAAAGGGGAAAATATTGCAATTTTTACATAAAAGAATTCGCATATACGGAACTTCATCTCAACAAGAAGATTGTAATTATGCAAGCTAGATGGTGTGCAAAGAAGTGCAGAAGCATGTCATTGAAACAGTTTGTGAATATGGACAGATGGTGATTTCAAGCTTACCACCCTCTGTTTTGCAGCGTGAGTAATATTCAGATTTCTTTTTTAATAACTGCCGCATTCAGATTTCCGATTCTTAAAGCCATAATCTAGTTCTAAATCATACCAGTTCAAAATCATCCACACACTAATATACCCTCCAATCCCACTCACCTGGTTTCCATAGAAACTGCCTCCTCCAATAGCTCTGCTGGAAGTGACTTGACCCCGTAGAAAGTCTTAACCATGGCCTCAAGGTCCTGTAGTCTGTCCTCAGGTATACTGCCCTTGCTCTTCAGTAAGGCTCTATAAGTAACAGAAAACCAGCATGAGACAACAAGGAACTTAATTATTCTGAGAAGGTATGGTACACATGGTTTAACAATAGATGTAAAAGGAAAACTGTCCAAACACCAGGCAGCAAATTGATGATAATTTTCATTCACACTCAGCCAAGATAAAGACAAATTTTAATGTTGGGATGTTTACATGGAGTAGTTAAAACCAATTGACCCAGTTTCAAACTCGGCTGAGTTATTAATTGGACACATATACTTACCAAGTTTCATGACAAATGGGCAATGAATGTGGCCTTAAGATTGTTCACTTGCTTTTTCTTTAATTTGTTATAGTGACTTTGTAACTTTGACCCCATGTCACTCAGTTTCAAACTGGGAACATATAATAAATACAAATGGTCTTACCAAGTTTCATTCAGTTTGAGTAATACATTTGGGCATAATCATGTTCAATTTTTTAATTAATTTAACCAAGTGACCTAGTGTTTTACCCCATATCACCTAGTTTGAACTCGGCCAAGATATCATTGGGGCAAATGTTCTTACAAAGTTTCTTGAAGAGCGAGAAATAAATTTGGGCTGTAGATTGTTATAAATATTTGTCTTTAATGGCACGTAGTGATCTAGTTTCTGCCCCCCCCCCCTATGACTCAGTTTCAAGCTAGGCAGATAGATTCAATATTCAAACAAACCTTCATGGGTCACAAATATGGCTCCAAAACCTCTACAAGTTTTTTTTTTTCATGTGACCAAGTAATCTAGAAGTTGACAACACTTGACGCAGTTTCATACTTGGCTTCGACAAATGTTCTAATAAAGTTTTATAAAGTTTTGGCAAAGAACGTTGCCTCTCAAGCGTTCACAAGGTAAATGTTTCCAACGACACGACGGACAAAAGGCAATCACAACAGCTCACCATGTGTATGATGTGCTCAGGTAAGCTCAAAACTAGAATCCATATATATACAAATTGAGGACCAATTATATTACATTCATTGCAAGACAGTTTTCATCTAATGTCATTCTATCAACTGATTGATACAAAATATTGTTTTAATGCACTGTATCCTTTAACTGCATGATGCAACAAAACATTTTTGTTATTTCTATAACTTTTAAAATTTGATTCCCAATTCAAACAAGAGATGTGTTTGTCAGAAACACAATGTCCCCTATTGCGCCGCTTTGAAGCCATATATTTTACCTTTGACCTTGAATGATGACCTTGACCTTTCACCACTCAAAATGTGCAGCTCCATGAGATACACATGCATGGCAAATATCAAGTTGCTATCTTCAATATTGCAAAAGTTATGACCAAGGCTAAAGCTTGGACGTCGCTTTGAAGTCATATATTTGACCTTTGACCTTGAAGGATGACCTTGACCTTTCACCACTCAAAATGTGCAGCTTCATGAGATACACATGCATGCCAAATATCAAGTTGCTATCTTCAATATTGCAAAAGTTATTCATTATTGCAAAAGTTTAACCAAGGTTAAAGTTTTCCACATAATGATAAGTTTATGCCCCCCTCATTCGATACGGGGGCATAAAAAGGGAATATTTTTCATAAATTTCTAAATCAACAGTAACAACATTAACATAGTTCGCTCACCTGAGAGGAGTCGGTTCATTCAATCTTTACCAAATGTCAAACTTGACTTAGATATTGTCCAGACAAACATCCTGGTCAAGTTTCATCATTATTTCATCTGCGAGTCATGATCAATGTACCTATGAAGTTTCATGATCCTAGGCGTAAGCATTCTCGAGTTATCATCCGGAAACCATTTTTCTAAGTTGAGTCACCGTGACCTTGACAGCCATTGTGTAAATACGTTTTTTGGCACTGTGACCTTGATCTTTGACCTAGTGACCTGATAATCAATTGGGGTCATCTGCAAGTCATGATCATTATACCTATGAAGCTTCATGAACCTAGACATAAGCGTTCTTGAGTTATCATACAGAAACCATTTTACTATTTCAGGTCACCATGACCTTGACATTTGACCTAGTGACCTGAAAATCAATAGGGGTCATCTGCGAGTCACGATCATTGTACCTATGCAGTTTCATGATCCTTGGCATAAGCGTTCTTGAGTTATCATCCAGAAACCATTTTACTATTTCAGGTCACTGTGACCTTGGGGTCATCTTCGAGTCATGATCAATGTATCTATGAAGTTTCATGATCCTAGGCATAAGCGTTCTTGAGTTATCATCTGGAAACCATTTTACTATTTTGGGTCACCGTGACCTTGACCTTTGACCTAGTGACCTGAAAATCAATAGGGGTCATCTGCGAGTCATGATCAATGTACCTATGAAGTTTCATGATCCTAGGCCTAAGCGTTCTTGAGTTATCATCCGGAAACCATTATCTATTTATGATCATCGTGACCTTGACCCTCGACCTAGTGACCTGAAAATCAAAAGGGGTTATCTGCGAGTCATGATCAATGTATCTATGAAGTTTCATGATCCTAGGCATAAGCGTTCATGAGTTATCATCCGGAAACCATTTTACTGCTTTGGGTCACTGTGACCTTGACCTTTGACCTAGTGACCTGAAAATCAATGGGGGTCATCTGCGAGTCATGATCAATTTATCTATGAAGTTTCATAATCCTAGGCATAAGCGTTCTTGAGTTATCATCCGGAAACCATTTTACTATTTCGGGTCATCGTGACCTTGACATTTGACCAAGTGACCTGAAAATCAATAGGGGTCATCTGTGAGTCATGATCAATGTACCTATAAAGTTTCATGAACCTTGGCATAAGCGCTCTTGAGTTATCATCCGGAAACCATCTGGTGGACGGACGGATCGACATGAGCAAAACAATATACCCCCTCTTCTTCGAAAGGGGGGGGGGGGGGCATAATGAGAAAACTGCCCCCCTCCCAGCAGCCATGTTATTCAACTGACCGCAACCATTTTTGAACTCAACTCTTGTATCAAGGAAACAAATGTTCTAAGCAAATTTCATGAAAATTGGGCCAAAAATGTGACTTCTACTGTGTTCACATGTTTTCACTATATACATATAGAGAAAAATGCCCCGCCCACTGGCGGCCATGTTTTTTCACCGATCCTGACCATTTTCAAACTCGTCCGAGATTTCAATAAAACCAATGTTTTGACCAACTTTCATGATGATTGGGCAAAAATTGTGAATTCTAGAGTGTTTACAAGGTTTCTCTATAGCCAAATAGGGAAAACTTCCACTATATACATATAGAGAAATTTCATGAAAATTGGGCCAAAAATGTGACTTCTACTGTGTTCACATGTTTTCACTATATACATATAGAGAAAAATGCCCCGCCCACTGGCGGCCATGTTTTTTCACCGATCTCGACCGTTTTCGAACTCGTCCGAGACATCAATTGAACCAATGTTTTGACCAACTTTCATGATGATTGGGCAAAAATTGTGACTTCTAGAGTGTTTACAAGGTTTCTCTATAGCCAAATAAGGAAAACTGCCCCGCCCACTGGCGGCCATGTTTTTTAACGGATCGGAACCACTTTTTAACTCAACCAAGATATCATTAAGACAAACATTTTGACAAAGAAACATGAAGATTGGGCATGAAATGTGACTTCTACAGTGTTAACAAGGTTTTTCTTCTTTTTTACCTTGTGACCTAGTTTTAAACCCGGCACAACCCAGTTTCGAACTTGGCCGAGATTTCATTGGGACAAAGCTTGTGACCAAGTTTCATAAAGATGGGACAAAAAATGTGGCCTCTAGAGTGTTTACGAGCAAATGTTAACGGACGGAAGGACATACGACGGACAAAGACCGGTCACAAAAGCTCACCTGAGCAATCAGATGAGCTTAAAATCTATTCATCCTAGTAATTCCTAATGTTATTACTTGCATGATAATAAAATAGCAAATGAAAGCATTACCATCCTTGCTTAAAGATTTTATCTCTTTCATCCCTTTGCCACTTAGATACGTATTTTGACACATTTGTAGTCCCTTAGAAAGTTACATTAAATTCAAGACCTTCCTAACTAGATTCAAGTTTTACAGGCTTCATTTCCAACCCTTAGATACTGATGAGAAGCAAACAGCATAAAACCTGAACAGTGAGCGAGTTACTCGCAGGCTGTTTTGGTTGTATGCTGTTTGCACACAGCCATTATAACTTTGCTTCTGAGTAGGAAAGGGTAAAATAAATCAGTCTGCTCTAGATTTTTAACTTGGGCAATCTCATTAAACATACTTGGCAGCTGAAACAACTTTTGCAAGATCCCCATCCAGACGTCTTTTGGAGTCTTTCCCCGAGTCTAAAGGGGCATCACACTCTGCGACCAAACGCTGCCTTACAGCTGTCTCATAGTCGGCACATCTCAGGTGGCATTGGATACAAAGTAGGAGTACATCATGGGATGAGTGGTTCTTTAGAATTGGAGGAAAGTATCTATAAAAGAAATAGATACATTTTGTTGGTTCTCAATTTTGATTTTGTCTTATTTGTGAACATTCAGGAAATTCAGAGGAAAACAAGCGCTGTTTGTAAAACATGCATGCCCCCCATATGTGCTGTCCGTTGTTGTGGCAGCCATTGTGTGAATACGATTTTTGTCACTGTGACCTTGACCTTTGACCAAGTGACCTGAAAATCAATAGGGGTCATCTGCGGGTCACGATCAATGTACCTATGAAGTGTCATGATCCTAGGCAAAAGCGTTCTTGAGTTATCATCCGAAAACCATTTTACTATTTCGGGTCACCGTGACCTTGACCTTTGACCAAATGACCTCAAAATCAATAGGGGTCATCGGCGAGTCATGATCAATCTACCCATGAAGTTTCATGATCCTAGGCGTATGCGTTCTTGAGTTATCATCCGTAAACCATTTTACTATTTCGGGTCACCGTGACCTTGACCTTTGACCTAGTGACCTCAAAATCAATAGGGGTCATCTGCAAGTCATGATCAATCTACCCATGAAGTTTTATGACCCTAGGCTTATGCCTTCTTGAGTTATCATTCAAAAACCATTTTACTATTGCTGGTCACCGTGACCTTGACCTTTGACCTAGTGACCCCAAAATCAATAGGGGTCATCTGCGAGTCATGATCAATGTACCTATGAAGTTTCATGATCCTAGGCCCAAGCGTTCTTGAGTTATCGTCTGACAACCACCTGGTGGACGGACCGACAGACGGACCGACATGAGCAAAGCAATATACCCCCTCTTCTTCGAAGGGAGGCATAATGAACTACCAATTACAAATAGGATTAAAATGAAAATTATGGATTCTCCATGGGCTAATGTGTTTTGTCACTGTGTAAGTTGATTTAAAACATGAGAATAAGAAAATGAGAAAATTACTATAAAAGATAGATTGACCACAATAACCAAAAATATGCATAAGATGCCTTGGTAGGGAAATGTAATTGAAATGGCTTATAAGTTCCAAAGATCTTGTACAGCAAGTAAAGACGGCATAATTTCAAAATAAAAAGTTCCTATGGAAATCATTGGAATACATTTGCTTGACCACCATTAAAAGTACACTTTTAAAACAGTTTCAGCAATGGTGGACCTCAAATTACTGATTTTCGTTGAAAAACATTAAAGTTCTTTAGAAATGTCCTATTTGTAAAAACATGTTATAACTTCAAAAGCAAAAATCAGAAAAATCAAAAGAAAAACTACCTGACAATATTTAGACCATCCGCTTATACAGATAATGTATATACAGTTTTATCAAATGATTGGTTCTTATGCAAAATGCTAATGACTCATTACACACTTTTATTTCCAACAGCAATAACTCTTTCAATAAGAGCTGTCCCAAGACAGCAAGCTTTACTATTCTTTTGCTTTAAAAGTATAATGTTACCAGATATAACGACCATAAAGACATATTTGTTTTTAAATATTTGCAGTAGTAATATATATTTAGTTTATATAGCATATTTTATTTACCAAAGAATAATTTATTTTCTTTAATATTCTATTTTTTTAACAAAACAATTGCACTTTTAACCTTATTTATATAACAACACGATAACTCATTTGAACCTTGAAAATTCCTTTTATTCTTCATTTATAATACACCTACTAAGGAATGTGTCAGATTTTCGAAAAACAATTACCTGGCGGTACATACCCATCAAATATCTGTCCTAGAGCACATAACATAATTATCATCTATAAGTATTGGAATCAAACTACCATTTGTCCACAAAATGAGGCACTGTTGTTTAAACAAAACATATGAGAAAATGTGCCTTAAGTTATGGAGAGTACAACTATTTATAAATATTACAAAAACACATACTTCCTGTATTCCTGAGGCACGACCAGTTTGCGCACATAGTCCTCATGTGATCCACACACAACACACGTGTTTTCCTTCTCCTGTAGGTAGTAGTCTTGCCTCGATGCTGGACGATTCTTTGGCTCGAAGCGCAACTTCACTGTGAAAGGATCGTCACTCACTTTGTCTGGCAACATTATATGTAACATGTTTTGTTAACATTTATTCAGAAAAAATTTGAGTCGTACAGCCAGTACTTTAGGTATGTTTGCCAAAGAACATATATACATTTATTTAGCTTTGCTTTGATACAATATAAGGACACATAAATACTTTGGGGCAGTTAGAAAATTGCTTGATATTTAAGACTAGACCTATCATTACAGGTGATGTAAAGCCCTTGATGCCTTTTGACACAAATAGCAGCTTTATTTAAAGACGGAGATGCATTATTTTGACAATTGACCTTAAAGTATGACCTTGTCTTGCAATCCAGATCTTATTGAATTATATTCAGTTTCTGCTTGAGATCCAGGTATGAAAAAACATCTAATAACATTTTTTACCTCTAAGTTTGACCTTAACTTTCAATGCTAGTCATACGTTTCATGTGCATGACAAATTGCTTTGTTTTTTTTCAAATGTGTCCCAAATTATTTTAAATTCCAGAAGCGCGAGCTGAAACAAGCCTTATAGTGCCAATAAAATGTTGTGAAAATACCTGGGTTTTGCAAATCCTAAGGCTCTTTTATACAGGTTACTGAGGTTACATTTCAGCAAGGGTATTTCAAAATTATGAGCTTTTTTCACAATTTAAGGAATATGACCAATACTTGTAAAATTATGAATTTTAAAATAAATTCATGTTATTTTAAGAAAACAATTTTTTTAGATAAAATGTGAAGATTTAAATATAACACTACATACAAATTTAATATTCTGAATAAAAACAACTCAGTAAAATGGTTGTTAAATCTTCAAAAGACAAAAAGTCCAACATAATAATAAGCCAACATTCCAATATCTTAAACTATAAAGTGGGAATTTAAGGACTAGATGAGGGAAAAACAGATACTTTTTGGCATCAGAATATGACCCAACATTGCTATCACCAGAGACGTAGACAACATCTACGTCCCTGCTATCACATCAGCCAACAAAAGCCCTGCAATTGCTTAATGGGGATAAGGTTTGGGACATGGTCAAACTAACAGATGGACCAACAGATAGACAACCGCCACAAAGTACTTCATACATAGCCCCCCACCCCCACCCCCACACACACTAACTTTGATTTGAGATATAATAAAGAATATTATCTTTCCAACAATGCATACTTTAATTAAAAGTTGAATGTGCATGAAATATAAAACTAAGTGTTGTACACACTAATGCAAAATTAAATCCATAAATTAATCCTTTCCCACATAAGAAGCAAAGTGAAAACGGCTTTTGCAACCAGCATAACACCGGAACAGCCTGCGAGTAACTCATAGTCTGTTCAGGTTTAATGCTGTTTGCTGCTCATCAGTATCTAAGGGTTGGAAATGAGAAACTACAAAGGCGTGATAATACGTATGTAAGTGGTTAAGGGTTAAGGGGTTTAGTACATTACATGGCTAGTTTTACCTCCCAACTCTTTGTCTATGTACCACTGTGCTTTCCTGATATCACAAAGTGTGAGACATTCTCCATCTGGGGCCAGCAGCTTGCAATTGTAGTACAGGGGTCGCTGGCGTGTCATGAATGCTTTCGTATTCTTGCTACTTTTGTGACTTTGAAGAGAGGAAAATGATGTGGGAGACATAACCTAAAATGAACATTTTTGTCATTTTTATTGTTCTACTGCAGTGCTAATTAAATCTTGCACAAAACGAAAAAAGATGAGGTCTAAGAGGAAAAAAACTGATACATATTGATTGTACGATTGTATGGAGACTTCTTTTATTTAGTTAATTTGCATTATTTGAGAAAACAATGAAATTCCCTTTTGAAATTCATCAAATCCTTTTCCATTTGATTGTAGGGCTACTGCATCCAGACAATCAGCTCCCTGCCTTTTTTTCATTCCCGGACATTTGGCACCTCGTAAATTTGTTGACCAGGACAATTGTCATTTGATTTAATTGTTCACCCAGACAATCTGCACCAAATTATAGGCTATGAAACATGTAATGTTTCCCACATAAAGACATTTGACTTGATTTGACTGCGAAAATAACGACATGTAGTTGTTGTAACACAACCTTCGCACACCCTTATGTATCCTGGTGAATTCCATTATTTTTTATGAAATAAATCCATTTTCTTTCTTTTATTAACACTAATTTTCTTTTGTAGTTTGTTTTTCGGAAAAAAAATCATAATTCAAGGAAATGTTTTAATTATCTTTGATAATATTTGTTTATATACTATGTACTTGTTTGCGAGTGTTTTCAAACCAATTAGCATATAAGCTTAATCAGTGCATGCTTAAATTAGCTTGAGAATATAACTGTTGACAGGATTTGAACTCGATTTATAAATCATCTCTTTTACCAAACCAATTAGCGGATTAAATTAATCAGTCCAAAAAAGTGTTGAAGAGTTTTATCTATTGCCTTTAATCTGTAGCCAATCGTCTGGATGGATAATTAAATCGGGGGCCAATTTTGACGTGGTTGACAAATTAACAAGGTGCTGATTGTCCGGAAATGCAAAGTAAGGCAGGGAGCCGCTTGTCTGGGTCCGTTTGTCGGGATACCTTTCCATTCACTTATCAACAAAGTTCAAAGTTTGATTTGGTTTAAAGAATAATATATAATAAGAAATTTGAACTAGATCATTAGAAGTATCAGGAATTGAATTCCTTTCATTAAAATGACACATCTTACACTGCCACTATCATCAAGGTATTCATCATCTTCCGAGCTGCTGCACATGACTTCAGCCATTACCCTACCAGCAGTTTTCCCCTTGTATGTAACATCTGTGATTCCTAAAAAAATAAATACCATACCATAATAATTGGTCCTAGTCATCAAACAAGAGGGCCATGATGGCCCTGAATTGCTCACCTGACTAACCAAATACAATCACAACCCAGATTTCATCAAGATAAACATTCTGACCAAATTTCATAAAGATCGGATGAAAACTGTGACCTCTATTGTCTACACAAGGTTTTTCTATTATTTGACCAAGTGACCTAGTTTTTGACCCCAAGTGACTCTAATACAATTCCAACCCAGATTTCATCAAGATAAACATTCTGATCAAATTTTATGAAGATTGGATGAAAACTCTGTGACCTCTATTGTCTACACAAAGTTTTTCTATTTTTTGACCTAGTGACCTAGTTTTTGACCCCAGATGACCCAAATACAATCCCAACCCAGATTTCATCAAGATAATTCTTACCAAATTTCATAAAGATTGGATGAAAACTGTGACCACTATTGTCTATACAAGGTTTTTCTATTATTGGACCTAGTGACCTAGTTTTTGACCTAGAGACCTAGTTTTTGACTTCAGATGACCCAAATACAATCCCAACCCATATTTCATCAAGATAAACATTCTGACCAAATTTCATAAAGATTGGATGAAAACTGTGACCTCTACTGTCTACACAAACAAATTGTTGACGGTTTTTTCTATTATTTGACCTAGTGACCTAGTTTTTGACCTAAGATGACCCAAATACATTCCCAACCCAGATTTCATCAAGATAAACATTCTGACCAAATTTAATAAAGATTGGATGAAAACTGCAACCTCTATTTTCTACACAAGGTTTTTCTATTATTTGACCTAGTTGATGAAAACTGGGACTTCTACTGTCTACACAAGGTTTTTCTATTATTTGACCTAGTGACCTAGTTTTTGACCCCAGATGACACAAATAGAATCCCAACCCAGATTTCATCAAAATAAACATTCTGACCTAATTTCATAAAGATTGGATGACAACTGCGACCTCTATTGTCTACACAAGGTTTTTTTATTATTTGACCTAGTTTTTGACCCCAGATGACCCAAATACAATCCCAACCCAGATTTCATCAAGATAAACATTCTGACCAAATTTCATAAAATTGGATGAAAACAGTGACCACTTCTGTCTACACAAACAAATTGTTTACGGACGCACACACGCACGCACACACAACGGACGCCGGACATCACACGGTCACATAAGCTCACCATGTCACTTCGTGACAGGTGAGCTAAAAAGAACTTTGGTCAAGAAAGCCGGAGTTTGTATAATTCTAATTCAATAACTTACATGTATGAGTAAGAACATGATACAAATAGAATATTGTTTGATTTCTTTTGATCTTCAATTTAAATTCACAAGAGATTAACATTGTTTACTAGAAGAAAAAAATGAATAAATACATTGATTATCTCATGAAATCAACTTTAATTTTATGCATTTTTTACATTATTATGGGCTTCACTGTAATTTTTACAAGAATTATTAAGTCCTGACAGGAACACATTGACATCTTTTCACAATTTTTGAAATCAGCATTGTTGACTGGAGATGCTCATTGGTAAAAGCATGCTCTTGATATCAAGTGGAAATAAAGACAATGTTAAAAGCCCCTGTGACCTTGACCTAGGCATTGACCTAAAAATTAACAGGTGTATTTCCTGCGGCCTTTCCTTTGTAATCATAGGAAAAGCATTATCTACATCAGAGACTATTACTTCTCTGTCTAGATATAGTAAAAAACTAACTGTCTATGGACTGACTGACATCTGACAATCACTGGCAGTATTAATTTTCCACCATTTTGGGAATGGGAACAGGTCCTTTTGGATTTGTACAATTCACATCATTTTGACTAAATTTGGGATATTAGTGTTTTCATTGTTTTTGGCTAAAAAATACTTAAAAATTTATAACAAAAGTGATTTAAATATGACATTTATTAAGGTTTAACTTAAAGAAAGAACTGGATAGAAGATTAACTAAATGTTGTGACTAATAAAACAACAAGAAACAAGACTATTGGCAAGCAATATGGTCCCCTTCCGGTTAAACTCCACCATTTTCAGCAATATTTCTAATCTATTTGTTGCCATAGCAACCAGAATTCTTAATGTAAGAACAAAATGAAATGACATTGATAATCTCCATATTGCCGTCTATCCATGTTTCAAATTTCATGAAAAAATATAAAAAACTTTTAAAGTTATCGCAGGATCTACCATTTTCAGCAATATTTCTAGTCTATTTGTTGCCATAGCAACCAGAATTCTTGACGTAGGAACAAAATGAAATGACGTGCATAATCTCCATATATTGCCATCTGTCCATGTTTCAAGTTTCATAAAAAAATATGAACAACTTTTAAAGTTATTGCAGGATCAAGAAAAGTGTTACAGACTCACACACAGAGCACAAACCATAAGTCCCCTCCGGTTTATATAGATATATAATAATATATATAAATATATATATATATATATATATATATATATATATATATATATATATATATATATATATACATATCTTTGGAAACCTTCCATCATAAGGAATGTTTAGGTCCCCTTTAGGAAAAATATATTTTAATGTAACTGATTGATGCCTCCTGATCATGGATCTTGTCAATTTAACGGTCAACTGAAGAAACAAGAACAAGAAAAAGGGGCATTTATGGTTACCTGGTACTTAATGTATTAAAGATCAATGGACCAGTAGAACCTAAACATAATGTCATTGACATTGGCTCATAGGTTTAAAATATCATGTAATGAAAATTTCAGAATTTTAATAAAATCAATAACTCCCTGATAAATCTCTGTAAATGTTCCATCAATTAAGATCATACATGTATGAGATCTGGCTAGGAAACAACTCTTAATGCAAAGAGAAATACTTCGCATAAATGAAGCAGAGTGACCTGATGATACATGTAAGCACATTTTCACTCCATAAGGACACTACATATACAGTTTTATCAAATTTGGTTATTAAGTTCAGGACTGAGGTGCGATCAAACAAACAGACAGACAGACAGACAGACATCAAGTCACTTGGAACCTATTTTCTGGAAAATCAGTCTCAAGCCATATAATTAATTTGCCAATTTTTATTACATGATTCATTTCATCACAATTAGATTTCGGACAGACTGACAAGAGGCGTCTATATGCTTCTCCCATTAATAGGGAGACATAATAAAAAGCACATCTGAGGAATCCCAGATCAAAATTTGCAAACTGGATGATGCTTATTGCAACCACTGCTTGTATAAATACTTAAATAGTGCAACTTTGAACTGCTTAGTTAGGCTCATTGTCGACCTGAAATGGCTTGAAGTCATCCGGGGGTGACTAGAAGCTGATTCACCCTAGGGTGACTTCAAGCCAATTCATGTCACCCTGGGGTGACTTCAAGCCAATTCATGTCACTCTGGGGTGACTTCAAGCCAATTCATGTCACCCTGGGGTGACTTCAAGCCAATTCATGTCACCCTGGGGTGACTTCAAGCCAATTCATGTCACCCTGGGGTGACTTCAAGCCAATTCATGTCACCCTGGGGTGACTTCAAGCCAATTCATGTCACCCTCGGGTGACTTCAAGCCAATTCATGTCACCCTGGGGTGACTTCAAGCCAATTCATGTCACCCTGGGGTGACTTCAAGCCTATTCATGTCACCCTGGGGTGACTTCAAGCCAATTCATGTCACCCTGGGGTGACTTCAAGCCAATTCATGTCACCCTGGGGTGACTTCAAGCCAATTCATGTCAGCCTGGGGTGACTTCAAGCCAATTCATGTCACCCTGGGGTGACTTCAAGCCAATTCATGTCACCCTGGGGTGACTTCAAGCCAATTCATGTCACCCTGGGGTGACTTCAAGCCAATTCATGTCACCCTGGGGTGACTTCAAGCCAATTCATGTCACCCTGGGGTGACTTCAAGCCAATTCATGTCACCCTGGGGTGACATGAACCCGATTCTAGTCATCCTGAGGTGACTAGCGTCTGCTTGAAGTCACCCCAAGGTGACATGAATCGGCTTCTAGTCGTCCCGGGTGACTTGTGGGCCATTTCAGGTCGACAATGACCCAATGAGCCTTAGATAGCTATACGGTGAGGGGGGGGGGGGCCCACAAAATAATTAATCAATTTTCACATGTATAAAACTTCAGTTGGTACTTAACATGATCTCTATCATCTCATATAAACGTGGATATGTCTAAAACTGGCCCAATCACATATGAATACTAATGGCTTCATTATTTTGAGAAACAGTGAAAAACAGAAATACCTATGAAATAAATTGGTGTTATGAAAAAAATAAATAAGTAAAGGTTTCAAATTCCTTTCATTACCTTGGCATAAAGCTCTAGCCTTATTCCAGAATTCTTCCCTTGATATGCAAACGTCTTGACCAAAGTACCTCGAGTCTTTAACTGACCTCCCAGTCACTTTTAGCGCCACAAGTTGTAAGAATATATCCATGCCAAACAGGGCATCATCTGCAGCATAGTCTATCTGAAAATGTTATACAACACTGTATAAATTAGTGTCTATCTTTAACTATAGTAAGTAAAGCTTAAACAGGAATATCATTATAAACCTTAACTATAATTATTTGACAGATCTGCCAAAAAGGGGACCTTTGAGATCCTTAAACGATCACTTCATAAAGTATATCTCAGTGATTTATGACTTGATAACCCTGCTTTGGGGCTACATTTGATGGCATGGCATAGCTTGAACATGTCTATTTTTATTCAAGTCTATATAAATCATTTAAAATCACCACACAGGTGTGTACAATTTTAACCCCAGAGGCAAAATGTGAACAGACCCCCACTATTTGATTTTACATACAAATATTACATTTTTGTATTTTGTCCTTGTAGAGATGACCAATGTTGATATTAATTTGGTATTCGAGTCAACATACAAATGTGACAGCTGGGGCAATGTTTAACAACAAACAGCATAGTTTGGACCAAACTTTGTTGAAGGCCACTTTCTGACGTTACATACTAAATATCATGGATATAGGCCTTGTTGTCAAAATTTATTTTTCTAGGTGTCCTTATTGAAAATGTGACTCATGGGACAAGGTCAGCTTTGATCCAAGGGGCATTATTGAACAAAATTCACAGAAGACCTCTCGCAGATGTTACATTCAAAATATGAGAGAAAATTGGCTTTTTTTGTTTCAGACAAGAAGTTTCTATTGTAGTTTATGTAAAACTGTTGACCATGGGTCCGGGCACTTTTGACCCCAAGGGCATGGATTGAACAAACTTAAAAGGACCTCTAAATGATGGAACATTCCAAATCTAAAAGCCTTGTACTTTGCCACTTTTAAATAAGTTTGTACAAGTTTTCCTTAAATTTAATAGTGTACATAAAACTGGTGGCCTCTGAGCGTGGCCGCTTTTTGATCCACAAACATGATTTGAGCAAATTAAAAATAATAGTAGAGGACCAAACCTAAATTACATAACAAAAACAAGAGCTGTCAGAGGACAGCGCGCTCGACTATTCGAGTGCTTGACAGTATAACGTTAGCCATCATGGAAAGGGGGGTATAATGTGGGTGTGTGGTCATTTAATAGATGATCTTTCAAAATAAGAAAAACAAGAAAAACATTTTTTTTTTTGGGGGGGGGGGGGGATTCTGGGGTGGGGCATGGGGGATGGTTTGGGTGGAGTCCATTGTGTAATGTCAGGTAAGTGTTGTTTTGTCAAAGTATGAATCAAATGTGATCATAAATAAAGAAGTTTGCAATTTAAGCAAAATTTATTAATTTGACCTTGAGGGACAAGGTTATTCAAAGGTCAAGGTCAAATTTAACTTGCTAGGTACAGTAACATCATGATAGTAAGAAAGTATTTGAAGTTTGAAAGCTATAGCCTTGATACTTTAGAAGTAAAATGGATCGAAACACAAAATTTAACAAAATATTCAAAGTTACTAAGACAAAAAAGGGCCATAATTCTGTTTAAAAGCCAACCAGAGTTATGCAACTTGCCCTGTACAGTCCCCTTACGATAGTTAGCGAGTTTTCCAAGTATAACAAGATGCGTTTGTGAAACACAATGTCCCCCTATATGACGTTTGACTTTGAAAGATGACATTGACCTTGTGAAGGATGACCTTGACCTTTCACCACTCAAAATGTGCAGCTCCATGAGATACACATGCATGCCAAATATCAAGTTGCTATATTCAATATTGCAAAAGTATTCATAAAATAAGCGATTTGGGCCACATATATTTGACCTCTGACCTTGAAGGATGACCTTGACCTTGACCTTTCACCACTCAAAATGTGCAGCTCCATGAGATGCACATGCATGCCAAATATCAAGTTGCTATCTTCAATATTGCAAAAGTATTCATAAAATGAGCGATTTTGGCCATATATATTTGACCTCTGACCTTGAAGGATGACCTTGACCTTTCACCACTCAAAATGTGCAGCTTCATGAGATACACATGCATGCCAAATATGAAGTTGCTATCTTCAATATAGCAAAAGTTATTGCAAAATGTTAAAGTTGGCGCAAGCAGACAGACCAACAGACAGACCTACAGACAGGGCAAAAACAATATGTTCCCCACTACTATAGTGGGGGACATAAAAAGCAATAGCTTTGATACTTTAGGAGTAAAATGGACCAAAACACAAAACTTAACCAAATGTTCAATTATCTAAGTATAAAAGGGGACATAATTCTGTCAAAATGATTGATACAGTTGTCTGCTCTTGTTTATAGATTGGGATCATGTTGGTTAAGAAGTATTCAAAATATGAAAGCAATATGTCAAAATATTTGAGGTGGTATGCAAACTTTAACATAGATTTATCAATAATATGCATATTCTAAGTGAAAAAGGGCCATAATTTTTACAAAATGCTTGATACAGTTGTCTGCTCTTGTTTATAGATTAAGGTCATGTTGGTATAGAAGTATGCAAAATATAAAAGCAATATGTGAAAGGACATACATGTAGGAAATATTTGAGGTGGTACGCAAACTTTAACATTGCAAAACTAACAGGAACGCTGATGCCGGGATGAGTAGGATAGCTCTACTATATATATTACATATATAATAGTTGAGCTTACAAAACCTGTGGGCTATGGGGTGTGAGAGGAGAAGATTTTAAAAGTTTCACTAAACATATAAGGCAAACAAATCACACCAAGAATGTGAAAACTTGAAACTTTTGAGCCTGTATGTCCATTGATTAAATATATGAGATATAGTCTAGGATTTCAATCTATTTTTTTGTCACAGAGGCAGATTAAATGCCATAGTTTTCATATATTCCGGTTCAACCACTGACATTTACATATGGCAAAAACTCCAATAAGACTACCTAACCTTACCTGCGCTTGTGTTAGTTCCGCTTGCCAATCCCCACAGCGTATGTTACGATCTTTTTTCATTTTCACTCCAAGAAATCTATCAGCCAGAGCTTGTAGACTACCGGCAGTACTGAAGGACATATGAGTCGTGTTCTGAGAAAACTGGGCATAATACATGTGCGTAAAGTGTCATCCCAGATTAGCCTGTGCAGTCTGCACAGGCTAATCAGGGACAACACTTTCCGCTTAAACTAGATTTTTGGTAAAAAGGGACTTCCTTTAAACGAAAAATACCATTAAAGTGGAGTGTTGTCCCTGATTAGCCTGTGCGGACTGCACAGGCTAATCTGGGACGACACTTTACGCACATGCATTTTGCCCAATTTTCACAGAACAGGACACAAATTTATTAGATCGCTTCCATAATTTATTAAGCAGGACCTGCTCTGCCATTCACCAAATAGGAAAATGGTTACAAATAAAACAAGAGCACCGCCTTGCGGGTGCAGACCGCTCATCTATTTTCTTTTTAAAGGTGAAGGGACTCTCATTTTCAATCACAAAGGAGGGAGGGGTGGAGTGAAGAGGGGTGTTAGTGTGGGGTTGTGGAAGGGCGATGGGGGGGGGGATTTTTTGGGTGGGATGGTTGGACGGTATTTCAAACATAACCGTTTAAAAAAACAAATTGGGGGGGGTGGGGTGGGGTATAGTGTGAGGGTGTGGTGGTAATTTGTGAGATGATCTTAAAAAAAAAAAAAAAAAAAAAAAAAAAAATTGGGGGGGGGGGGGGTGGGGGGGGGTTATAGTGTGAGGGTGTGGTGGTCATTTGTGAGATGATCTTAAAAAAAAAAAATAGGGGGGGGGAGGTGGGGGGAGGGGGGGAGGGGGGAGGGCACGGGGGACGGTTTGGGTGGAATCTATTGTGGTATGTCAGGTAAGAGTAGTTTCGTCAAAGTATCAATCAAATCTAATCATAAATAAAGAAGTTATGGCAATTTTAGCAAAATTTAATAATTTGACCTTGAGAGTCAAGGTCATTCAAAGGTCAAGGTAAAATTCAACTTGCCAGGTACAGTAACCTCATGATAGCATGAAAGTATTTGAAGTTTGAAAGCAATAGCCTTGATACTTAAGAAGTAAAGTGGATCGAAACACAAAATTTAACCATATATTAAAAGTTACTAAGTCAAAAAAGGGCCATAATTCCGTAACAATGACAACCAGAGTTATGCAACTTGTCCTTTTACTGTACCCTTTTGATAGTTTTTTAGGTGTTCCAAGTATGAAAGCAATATCTATGATACTTTAGGGGTAAAGTGGACCAAAACATAAATCTTAACCAAATTTTCAATTTTCTAAGTATAAAGGGCCCATAATTCCGTCCAAATGCCAGTCAGAGTTACATAACTTTGCCTGCACGGTCCCCTTATGATAGTTAATAAGTGTTGCAAGTATGAAAGCAATAGCTTTGATACTGTAGGAATAAAGGGGACCTAAACACAAAACTTAATCAAATTTTCAATTTTCTAAGTATAAAAAGGGCACATAATTCTGTCAAAATGCCAGTCAGAGTTACATTACTTTGCCTGCACAGTCCCCTTATGAAAGTTAGTAAGTGTTGCAAGTATGAAAGCAATAGCTTTGATGCTTAAGGAATAAAATGGACCTAAACACAAAACTTAACCAAAATTTTCAATTTTCTAAGTATAAAAAGGGCACATAATTCTGTCAAAATGCATGCCAGAGTTATCTAACTTTGCCTGCCCAGTCCCCTCATGATAGTAAGTAAGTGTAACAAGTTTGAATGCAATAGCATTGATACTCACTGAGAAAAGTGGACCTAAACGCAAAACTTAACCAAAATTTTCAATTTTCTAAGTATAAAAAGGGCACATAATTCTGTCAAAATGCACGCCAGAGTTATCTAACTTTGCCTGCCCAGTCCCCTCATGATAGTAAGTAAGTGTACCAAGTTTGAATGCAATAGCATTAATACTTTCTGAGAAAAGTGGACCTAAACGCAAAGCTTAACCGGACGCCAACGCCGACGCCAAGGTGATGACAATAGCTCATAATTTTTTTTCAAAAAATAGATGAGCTAAAAATGGCTCAATAAATTTCAATTTGGCTACATTTTCTTTAAAAAACAACAACATAAAACTGATAAAATGTGAAGAATTTATGTGTTCTACCGTAAATTCGGCTAAAGAAAATTTTGATCCTTGGGAAGCCCTACTACTAAGTAAAAAAATGAAATGATAAAATATTACACAGAGCTTGTTAAGATTGTTATAAATAATCACAAAACCTCTGAAGGGCTTGCCAGACCCATTGTCTTGTCAGGTTTGAATTTTGTCACAGTGTTATAAATAATCACAAAACCTCTGAAGGGCTTGCCAGACCCATTGTCTTGTCAGGTTTGAATTTTGTCACAGTGTTATAAATAATCACAAAACCTCTGAAGGGCTTGCAAGACCCATTGTCTTGTCAGGTTTGAATTTTGTCACAGTGTTATAAATAATCACAAAACCTCTGAAGGGCTTGCCAGACCCACTGTCTCGTCAGGTTTGAATTTTGTCACAGTAAGTGCTTGTATAATTTGTTACATAGCGTAAGTACGACGTGTACTTTCCTAACTTCTGAAAGGTTTCTCAGAATCTGCTTGGTCAAAGGTTAAAGCATAATTCAATCGTGGTTAAGCTGATTTTCAATATTATTTTTTTAGCATTGATATTATGTTAAGATGGATATATTTTGAAGCATGTGATACCAATCAAAGCAAGGAAAACAGGAAAAGTTTGTAAGTAGTTAACTGCTAGGGAATATGTGCACTTCATTTCTTGCATTATGACTACACAATCACAGGTAATATAAATAGCTTGGGATGGTACCAATGCATTAGATTTTGGTAAAAGGTATAGCAAATAATTTTTGTATATTATATATTAGTAAGTTAATACATTAACTGACACTTGTCAAAAAAAAAAACAAATCTGTGACCTTCGTATGAAATGTGCTTGGGAATGACACCTGATTTCAGCACTTTGATCTGTAAGATTTAAACAGCCCTGCTGCGTACCATTTCAGTGCAGGTAGTCTACCAACAATGTATCGTAAATCCACGCAACCTTCAACAACAATTCCATAGTCCCTGTGTAACTTCTTGCCATCTTCTTTGGAGGCGACACCAAGTTTAAGAATGCTAAAAAAACAGTACAATGCTGAGTTAATATTAAAAACAAGGGACAAAATTGTCACAAAACCAGGTTTACAATTTGAAAAAAAAAGTCTGATAATGGGAGACAATTCAAAATGTGCATTGTTACCCTCCTTGAGTAAAATTCAATCTATTTTTACTAGTGGCGACCTTGATTTCAATTTGAAAAAAAAGTATGATAAAGGGAGGGAGACCAACTCAAAATGTGCATTGTTACTGATTGTTCAGTTACCCCCCTTGTTTCAAAATCAATCTATTTTTAGTAGTGGCGACCTTGACCTTGGAGATATTGACGTAATTCTTTCGCGCGTCACACCGTCCAATGATGGTGAACAAATGTGCCCAAATGATTTTAAAATCTCACAATGAATGAAACACAGGTGGTTAGCGTGTGGCTATGATATTAATTAGTGAAAACATCATTTTGAATGATAAATAATCATATTATAACGAAAAATTAAATTTTATGAAAAAAAAATCACTTTCAAATGTATATATAACAAGGTATGCAACTCAAAATCACCCCAAAACGGGGTGCATCGCTTTGAACAGCAGTCTTTATGAATGAAATCTCCAGTTGTAAAGACACACCTCCGCATTGGACCAATGAAATCACTCGTATGTTTAAAATGTCAGTTAGTTGAAATGTATGTAAACAAAGGTTTCAAACGGCGCTGGACAGTTAGTCTTGATGCATAATGTAACGACAAGAACGGTAATAATGTGTTTTCATACGTTTTATTGAATTATGGTATCGAGGTACATGAACTTTGTAGGGAAGATGCCCTTTACTCCGTGAAGATTTCAGTCTTTAAGACTGCATGATCATTGTCAACTGGGTCATGCGAGTTGTGTATCGTGTTATTTCTTAAAAGTTGACACAGCATTTGTAAAAATATTGCAAGACATATACATTTCCAGAAAGGAAATTCATTTCTGCGCTGAATAAGACCGATATCGTGAAAATCGCTGCACAATTGATGAAGATATGGCTGTTCAAAGCGATGCACCCCGTTTTGGGGTGATTTTGAGTTGCATACCTTGTTATATATATATATTTGATAGTGAATTTTTTTTCATTAAATTTAATTTTTCGTTATAATATGATTATTTATCATTCAAAACGAAGTTTTTCACTAATTAATATCATAGCCACACGCTAACCACCTGTGGAATAAAATAGTTATGGCCCGGACAAGCTCATAATGGCCATTTTTTACCTTTGAACTCAAAGTGTGACCTTGACCTTGGAGATATCGACATAACTCTTTCGTGTGACACACTGTCTAATGATGGTGAACAAATTTGCCAAATGATTTTAATATCTCACAATAAACGACAAAGTTATGGCCCGGACAAGCTTGTTCCGCCCGCCCGCCAGCCAACATTTTCCAATCTAATAACCAGTTTTTTTCCTTCAGAAAAAACTGTTTAAAAACTAAAACTAAAGATAAAAAGAGATATATACATTTACACATCTTTCACAACTAGTGAAACAAACACTGTTTTAAATTTTACATTGAAATCAGAAATATAAAAAATGCATATTAGTATGTAATTATTTTTTTTATATCACTTGAACAATTGCTTATTATTTTAAAATCATTCATAAATTACACATGGTATCTCTAAGAAATGGGGTCTCGCTTGTACCCTACCTGGCTTCATGATAAACAAGACAATTGCCAAGCAATATATGTCCCCTACCGGCTCCACCATTGTCATAATTTTTTATTTGTTGCCATAGCAACCAGAATTTTTGACGTAGGAACAAAATGAAATGATGTGCATAATTTCCATATTGCCATCTATCCATGCTTCAAGTTTCATGAAAAAATATGAAGAACTTTTAAAGTTATCGCAGGATCCTGGAAAGAGTGACAGACAGACACACAGAGTGCAAACCATAAGTCCCCTCCGGTGAAACCGGAAGGGGACAACAAAGCATCTCACTGTTTAGGGATTTAGATAAAATTAATGAATTTTTGTTTAGTAATTTAAGACCCCCCCTGAAAAACAACAACAACAACAACAGAGTCAGCCTGCAGTTTGTACTCTTTTTTTCTCCTTATCCTTTTGGTTAAAATACAGATGCTAGTATAATGTATTATATTCCTGTCATAAAAACAAGCCTACAATAACATTTAGTGTACCTTTTATCACCAAGAAAATGTCTCAGGGTGGAAGGGATGCATGTAAATTTGTGGATCTGAATCAGGACACAGAATCCATCGTACGTCGCTATCTGAATGAGTGCTACTGGTAATCTTTTGCCTGAGAAAACCCACTCACAATCAAATCCTACGGCCTGCAAAACATATAGAAAGTAAAAACAAGGCTTATCATATTTATAATAAGGATAATAATTAAATTGCGCAATCATTTAAATTGATATTTGGCTCTCAAATATTATGTTGTTGTTTCTTACAATTCCTTTGATCTGCAACCATTCGTGTTAATATTAATTATACAAACAAGGCATCAACCTTATAAAGACTTATTCACATATTTACGTTGTTGTTTTTTAATAAAGTGCGATGCATCTTCTAACACAACTATAATATTTGAAACAAGTTGAAATAATAATTATAGCAAGGCTTATCTGCGATCAAGCTGTCTCTTTTAAAGCAAAAACACACTTCCATTGCCCCAAATGTGATTTTGAAATATAAGGATATACTTTAAGCGCTATAGTAGTATTACAGACCTTTGGAATCAGATCAGATTAAGGAAAAATAATAATGTTAATAGTTTTGTGATTTTGATTGATGACAGTACATTTATTAAACAAAACACTTTTTTAACAAGAAATGTGTTTGTCAGATACACTATGTCCCCTTTTGCACCGCTTTGATTTTTTTTTGGACCTTTGACCTTGAAGGATGACCTTGAAATGAGCTTTTACCACTCAAAATGTGCGGCATGTGTTTGTCAGAAACACAATGTCCCCTTCTGCGCCGCTTTGATTTTTTTTTTGACCTTTGACCTTGAAGGATGACCTTGACCTTTCACCACTCAAAATGTGCGGCTCCATGAGATACACATGCATGCCAAATGTCAAGTTGCTATATTCGATATTGCAAAAGTATTCATAAAATGAGCGATTTTTTGCCACATATACTTGACCTCTGACCTTGGAAGGATGACCTTGACCTTTCACCACTCAAAATGTGCAGCTCCATGCGATACACATGCATACCAAATATCAAGTTGCTATCTTGAATATTGAAAAAGTTATTGCAAATGTTAAAGTTAGAGCAAACAGACCAACAGACAGACAGGGCAAAAACAATATGTCCCCCACTATAGTGGGTGGGGGACATAAAAATATCTCTTATTCAGGAGTGTATGTTATTTTGCATGTGTGAATTCTGTACATTTATTCTTTTTTTAAACTATGACAATTTGTTTAAAAATTGTCATTTTGCCAAACTATCCATTTAAATCAAAGCACTTAGAATTGCTTTTAAAAGGGCCACATTATTGGCTGAACATTTCCATTAAAGACAGACAGACAGACACTTTATTCAGGCTTAAACAAAAGTACATCATCTTAATACACAAATACATGTATATGCATTATTTTCTGTTAACCAAAGTACTGCAGTACTTGTCCAGTGCAGACCTTTTTCTACAGATCTCAGGGGTTGGATAATTGGACCCATTTCCAAGCTTCAGAAATAAAATTACAATCAAAAAACTTAACAGCCAATTTTCAGACTAACATAAATTTTGGATGCCCATACAATTTATTGCTGACATTGTCTACAGGAAAGAGCAGTATTGTATGTAAATGGAAAAACAAAACAAACAAGAGCTGTCAGAGGACAGCGCGCTCGACTATTCAAGTGCTTGACAGTATAACGTAAGCCATCATGGGGAAATTGTTCATATTCAATAATTTATTAGACGATTTTTCAAAAATAAAAAAAGGAAAAAAAAAAAATTTTTTTGTGGGGGGTAGGGGGGGTGAGAGGGGGGTATAATGTGGGGTGTGGTAATTTATTAGATGATGTTTAAAAAAAAAATGGGGGGGGTGGGGGGGGTAGGGTGGGTGGGGGTGAGAGGGGGGTATAATGTTGGGTGTGGTAATTTATTAGATGATGTTTAAAAAAACACTTTTTTTTTTGGGGGGGGGGGGGGTGGGGGGTAGGGGGGTGAGAGGGGGGTATAATTTGGGTTGTGGCAATTTATTAGATGATGTTTAAAACAAAAAAACATTTTTTGGGGGGGGGGGGGGGGCGTGGGGGGGAAGGGGGGGTGGGGGTAGGGGGGTGAGAGGGGGGTATAATGTGGGGTTTGGTAATTGATTAGATGATGTTAAAAAAAAATGGGGGGGGGTGAGGTTGGGGGGGGGAAGGGATTCTGGGAGGGGCGTGGGGTATTGTTTGGGTGGAATCCATTGTGGCATTCAGGTAAGTGTTCTTTTGTCAAAGTAATAATAAAATGTGATCATAAATAAACAATAATGGCAATTTAAGCAAAATATTCAATTATCTAAGTGTAAAAGGGGTCATAATTATGTCAAAATGATTGATACAGTGGTCTGCTCTTGTTTATAGGTTGAGGTCATGTTGGTTAACAAGTATGCAACATATAAAAGCAATATGTCAAAGGATATAGGAAATATTTGGGGTAGTACGCAAACTTTAACATAGATTTATCAATAATATGCATATTCTAAGTATAAAAGGGGCAATAATTATGACAAAATGCTTGATAGAATTGTCTGCTCTTGTTTATAGGTTGGGGTGATGTTGGTAAACAAGTATGCAAAATATCAAAGCGATATGTCAAGGGACAATGAAAATAAATGGGGTAGTACGAAAACTTTAACATTTGCTGCATATTCTAAATGGAAAAGGGGCCATAATTATGACAAAATGCTTGATAGAGTTGTCTGCTCTTGTTTATAGGTTGGGGTCATGTTGGTAAACAAGTATGCAAAATTTGAAAGCAATATGTCAAGGGACAATGAAAATAATTGGGGTAGTACAAAAACTTTAACATTTGCACCCTAACACAGACGCTAACGGTAACAGTCAGACGGTCACGCCGACACGGTGGTGAGTAGGATAGCTCCACCATATATATTTCATATATAATAGTTGAGCTAAAAAAATGCTTGTTTGTTCATCTCATTATTAAATGTAACCAGCTATGAGCAAATAGATTGTTCTTCACAAATCAAGACTTATGTGCTGTAGGTATTATACAATGTTTATTCTTATTTCATCATGATTAATTATTATTATGCTTTCTTTGGTAGAAGAAGTGTGACCAATATATCCTTACAGTATGACCTTGTCACAACAATGGCATCCATTAATCAGAGAATGAACATTACAGTTTAATTGCACCTAAATGTATGAAAACTTCTCTGCAACTCCGAAGTAAAAACAATGATTATTAAAAAGCACCATATCTCCTGCCAGTATAATTATATCAAGCGTTGCATGAGTTTTCTCCAGATACAAAGTTTAAAGTATGAATATGCTCTAAAGGGACACAACTCAATATTATCTGATTCACAACCAAGATTGATCTTAACCTTTCTTGTAGGCAACACTTATAGGTGTTAAATAATTTACCTTTGAGAAGCCCTTCATTAGTTATTGTCTAAAAACTAATGTGATGTAATATAATACAGAAATTTTACTCCTGACACTGCCATTTCTGAAAATACCTTATTGGTACAATACAATATCACACTATTTCAATACATAATAAATTATCATCAGTCATTTTTTTTCATCATTTTTGGAATGGGGCCGGGTCCCATTGAATTGGGAAACTTTGCAGTGTTTTTACTAAAATTGGGAAATTAGTGTTGTTGCTGTTTTTCTAAAAAATGCTTCAAATTGAGAAAAGAAGTGTTTTTATAATTATTTTACTAAGGTTGAACTTATATGGCTGGATGGGAGATGAACAAAATGTTGAAAACCTTCCATGGGGAATTTTTAGGTCTCATTTGGGAAAAATAAATACTTTTGTCCATTGGGAATGGAAACGAAAAGAAAACACTGATCATCTTACCCTTATCACCTCACAATTCAAGGAAACAGTTGGAAAGACTTGTTCCCATTCTTCCTCCGATGAGACAACAAACACAACTCTCGTGGTAAGTTTCCGAAACCTCCACTCTGCCAATTTCTTTTTATTTGACTTTTTCTTAAGTAGATATAACAAGGCAACAGCTGCACCTAAATAAAATAACAGTTTGTCACAAAATTGTAAAATAAAAGAAAAATGTAGTCATTAAGGAGCAAAATAACACTAATGACATAGACTCATACTGAAAATAAAGTTGCTTGTGTGTAAACAATTTGAATAAATTGGAATGTTTTGGTTGTTTTTGTTAAATTGTGGAGTAGTTATTTAAGTATCAAATGCATTCAAATATATATGATAGTAAGGATAGCCAAGTGTTTAAGGCCATTTCCTTTTAATCTAAAGGCCGATGGTTTTAGACCTAATGAGGAAACACTTTTTTCTTTTTTTTTCATAAATTATATTCATTTTGTTAAAATGGTGCTCTCTTGACTCTAGTTCAAATAAATCTAGCAAAGAATTAAAAACAACAATTTGGAACAAAGACAATTATTCTGAGGTATAGCTATTAAGTTCAATGTTAATGTCTTTCATTTACAATGACAAATCAACCACCTTATCGACTACTTTTAATAGCCGTTCAGTTATTTGTTTAATATCCGAATCGCGTGTTCCGAATAATATTTCATTTATTAATGAAAGTAATAAATACGTTAAACAACGATACCAAGTAGTGTTACCACGGGAACAATGATCCTCATATTTGAAAAACCATTGACGGTCATTTTTTTGGTTGACAATATTCTAGAAAGCGCCCAAAATTTGAATAATGTTGCAATAAACGTTTGTTTTGTTGCAACACTTGTCTACTCGTGATTTACACTTTCTGATTAGGGCTACCGATAGATGTCGCTCTCAGTCTTAATTTAGACTTTCAGTTTGCCCTTGTTACCGTTACATAATGTGTACACTTATTGATGCAAAAAGATATTTTAATGCATACATAATGAATTAATTAAATGTTTGATACGCACATAATATTTTGGTAAACACCGCGACCATTACTTCTTACTTTAATTAACAAATAAGATAATAATGTTTCGTTTCACTTTCAATTGGAGTTGACCAGGGTTATCTTGTTGCGGTTCGGACTGCAAATTGAACTTGTCTGCATCCATCTGGAAAAAACAATTCGCGTAAGTTGCTTTCGTTGCTCATTTTACACTTGTTAATATAGAAAATACAAACATTTGCACATTTAAATATAACTTACACACACAGCGTATTTTAAATTTAATTGTAGACGTTATGCAATAAGGAAAAATCGTCATTAAAGGGCAGCATTTAATAAAAACTATAGAACGAATTTAAAATTAAAACAAAAATGGAACTCTATGATCAGACAAAGACTTGTCTACGTCTCTGTTTGAGAATTGTTGTTTGACTCGATGTTGGACATCGGTTATTGACATGCATGTGTCATTTTCAATCGCGAAAAGTAGTGACACTCAGTCAAATTAGTATCTTGTTCTATAAATATGTGGCGTACCTATCTATCTATATCTATATATGCTGCTAGTCGCCAACAATTAGCATTACAAGCAGGTGCGTGTCAGTGCTAGGAAATTAAGGAAGAAGTGTATAGGAGATAAAAGTAATACATAATGTATTTGTGAGACATAGAAACAAAGGTGATAGTGTTAGTTAAAAGAAGGAATATACAGATAAAAGGTTAAAAACAGCCAACCTGCTTAGAAACTGTGGTCTAGTTTGGTCACCCCCAGCCTACACTGGTCCAGGGTAGGTGCCTGTACAATATTGGCTGGTAGAGAGTTCCATAGGACAATAGTGGCTGGATAGAAGGAGAATTTATAGTAGTTGCTTGGAGTAGGGATTTGTCTGAATGAAAGAGGGTGCAAATGTCTAGTGAGCCGGGTCGGAGGAGTGACATAGGGAGGCATTGGTACAGCAACCAGTCCGTGGACAATTTTATAGAACATCAGTAGCCGGGAGTCATACCTTCTGTTCTCAAGTGAACGCCACCCTAATTTGTCTAGCATGTGTGTGACACTGTTGTGATATGAGTAATCATTTGTAACCCATCGAGCGGCCCTGCGTTGGACCATCTCGATCTTGTTTATGTTGTGTTGTGTGTGTGGGCTCCACACTGAGCTACTATACTCAAGTTGTGGGCGGACCAGGGTTTTGAAGGCAAATTCTCTAATGCGTGGGTGTTTTATGGGAATGTTTCGTTTGATGAAGTTTAGTGTTTGACTGGCTGTTGCAGTAACCTGGTTTATGTGTTTATTCCAGCTGAGGTCAGATGTGATGCTAACACCCTTTGTGTCAATAGTAAAGCATAAAGTTGTTAGAACTTCAATATTCCCAATTATTTTGGTGAAGCTACAGTTCTGTTTATATTACACCAACAACATGGTTTTACACTTTACAAACAGCAATCAGGGGCGGTTCCAGGATTTCTTGTTAGGGGGGCGGCCGGAATATTGAAAGATTTGCTGGGGGTCCAGGGGCATCTAGGGCACCGGGTGGTTGTAGGGCTAAGCCCTGATAGGGGGTCCAGGGTGGCGAAGCCCCCCGGAAGCTCCACGATTTTAGTGATTTTGAAGGCGTTGACAACCACTTCTAGAGCATGGCACGCCTTATATACTTTCATCAAAGTACCTCATTATAATGCCAAAAAGTTCATACAGGTAGTTTATACGTAATACGGATGGATATAGCCGGAAGAAATGCTATCAAGAAGAACACACTAACGGTTATCAGGCTAGAAAAAGAAGAAAAATGAATTTAAATAGGTTATTTAGATCTAGTTAAGTGTGAAACATCAAATGAATTTACTTTACTTTAATTGGCGATTGTAGTGGGGTGGGGGGGGGGGGGGGGGGGCGTACGCCGCGTACGCCCCCTTGGAACTGCCTATGGCTATAGGTAATTAAATTGTCTAATTAGGTTATAACATGCCCATTTATTGATGGATTGCATAACAATAGATAAGATCGGTCGTCGGTCAAATTATTGTCGGCACATTAAATATGTAGAATAAGCAGCTGCATTTTAAAGACATGTGACGTGATCGTCGTAATTTTTCATAGTTGGCTGTTTAGTACATGTATTTGTTGAGAAATAATAACAAGTATCTATTCAAACTAAAATAATACATTTTATGTAAAATAAGAACAAATTCTTATTAAATCACGTTTATTTTTGTCACGATTTAATAAAAGAGAGACTTTAAAGTTAAAGGGCAGAATTTAAAAATAACAGAGTAATAACTAAGAAGTTCCATTTGATATAAAATATTTGTAATGCGACTTAAATAATCAGTGTGGAGTAAAGATCATTTCTATACTTAACCGCTTTTAGAGGGGTTAACACTTTTTTCAAGTTGACCCGTTAAACAAAAGACAATGTGTCTATTTACCAGCTGTTGTATGATGGTGTTGGTGCATATCAAGATAATGTTACTTGAAAGCATTTTCCTATAACTTACGCATGCACCAGAGGTTAGTTAAGCGCGATTGGTTATTGTCGTCTCGGGTACTACTTACATGTACCCCGGGTACTCTTAAGTATACTTTCATGTACCCCGGGTACGGTAAATATTCTAAAACGTACCCGGGAATTTTGACGCTAAATCGGTCTTTGTCGGCTATTTTTTTATTATTAATTATGTTCACATTTATGTCAATTTTCTGTTAAATAGCGCTCGATTGGTCATTGTCGGCTCGGGTGCTACTGACATGTACCCCGGGTACTCTTAATTATACTTAATTATATCCACTTAACTAAAGCAAAGGTATATTTTTTACTCCTCTCAGTCGGTCTGTGGGATGGAAGGTCCATTTACCATGTTGTTTGCACAGGTTTAAGATCGTTTTGAAATAAGAACATGCAAATAAGCATGATTGTAAAGAACTGTCATGTCCGCTAATGACTCAACAAAATCTTGCATGACTTCATAGCGGAAAGCGAAGCTTCTGAAAAGACTGATGGTAGCATATAACATAAGGCCCATTTTCGAATGGCATGGGTCGTTTGTTGCAGTACATTTGTTAAGTATGCTCTGATTGGTGATATGAAGCACTTTCAACATTGCCGTAATTGTATAAATTGTTAATACTTATTTGTACTCATTCAGATTGATGATAATCGTCGATTAAAAAATGTAGCGATATTTGAAATTTTAAAGGCTAAATACGAAGAGCGATTTTTATGAAAACATATTTTTTAAACAATATTTATTTCCGTATTTATAAACTGTATTCCAGACTATGACCGCTCCTCTAGTTACGTTAGTGCAAGGCTCCAGCCGAGGAATAGGGCTGCAGTTTTGTAAGGCTTTGTTGTTAAGGAAACCGAACACAGTCGTCATAGCAACGTGCAGAAGCCCTGAAGGAGCCATGGATCTCGAGGCGCTGCGATCCCAAGATCCTCACAGACTGCACGTGCTCAAAATAGATGTAACACAGGAGTCTCATATTGAGGTAAACATTGTTTATCAATTTTATAGTGAGACAGAAGTCTAATTCTTTCATGACGTACTCATTTTGTATTCTTCTTACTAATTTTGTTTTTACAATATCACGATGAGCACCATGCACAAATACTATGTTGAAGTCTGATTTTCCGAAAGTCAACGCATATATGCTTAACACAAGTTTTTTTTCAAGGAGCAGCTAAAATTTATGCATGCATGTGTTTGCTTGGACGTAAATGATGGCTCAAAATATATTAATTTTGTTTTTACAATATCACGATGAGCACCATGCATAAACATTACGTTGAAGTCTGGTTTTCCGAACGTCAACGCAGATATCCTTATCACAAGTTTTTTTCAAGGAGCAGCTAAAATTTATGCATGCATGTCTCATTGTGTTTGCATGGACGTAAATGATGGCTCAAAATATAAGTTACGTACCTCAAGCGCGATCTCCGAGTATTCAGCGTTTTCTCCTGTGATCCAGAGGTCCTATTACGGCGCGATAATCGTAAAATGCCAGGGTCAAGGGTACTTAAAAAGGCTATGTGATTCAGTGACGACTTGACTCGTGGTTAACGTCAGCGTCTATGTGACTTATGTCATCCGCCTTTATATACGGGTACCAGTACTGTATCATACTCAAATACGTCATCAGCTGGTTCACGTAGTGCATATACCGCTACATTGTCCGGTTTAATGACTGAATGTGTAGTGCGTATTATTAAATTTAAGTTTTATAGGAGACCTTTATGCTGATTTTATGCTGATTAAACAGCGAACGTGAATCTTTCGCAATATCGTACTTGGTGCATGCTGTTTCAGGCTGCAGCAAATTACGTGGGGGACAAATTTGGAAGACTTGACTTGCTCATCAATTGCTCTGGCATGTTACACCCGAGTGGAAGAGGGGAGACCAGTCTCAAAGATGTCACAATGCAGGTATACCGTTGTTTATGTCTAAAAGGTGATATGCGTGGGTTACACATTTCGGCGTCCCATTCAGGTTTGAGCAGACAAAATAAACTTATTATGTCCCCCTTCGAAGAAGAGGGGGTATATTGCTTTGCACATGTCGGTCTGTCGGTCGGTCAGTCCGTCCATCAGGTGGTTTCCGGATGATAACTCAAAAACGCTTGGGGCTAGGATCATGAAACTTCATAGGTACATTGATCATGACTTGCAGATGACCCCTATTGATTTTGAGGTCACTAGGTCAAAGGTCAAGGTCACGGTGACCTGAAATAGTAACATGGTTTCCGGATGAAAACTCAAGAACGCATACGCCTAGGATCATGAAACTTCATGGGTAGATTGATCATGACTCGCAGATAACCCCTATTGATTTTGAGGTCACTAGGTCAAAGGTCAAGGTCATGGTGACCCGAAATAGTAAAATGGTTTCCGGATGATAACTCAAGAATGCATACGCCTAGGATCATGAAACTTCATGGGTAGATTGATCATGACTCACAGATGACCCCAATTGATTTTGAGGTCACTAGGTCAAAGGTCAAGGTCACGGTGACCCGAAATAGTAAAATGGTTTCCGGATGATTACTCAAGAATGCATACGCCTAGGATCATGAAACTTCATGGGTAGATTGATCATGACTCGCAGATGACCCCTATTGGTTTTGAGGTCACTAGGTCAAAGGTCAAGGTCACGGTGACCCGAAATAGTAAAATGGTTTTCGGATGATAACTCAAGAACGCATATGCCTAGGATCATGAAACTTGATAGGTAGATTGATCATGACTCGCAGATGACCCCTATTGATTTTGAGGTCACAAGGTCAAAGGTCAAGATCACGGTGACCCGAAATAGTAAAATGATTTTCGGATGATAACTCAAGAACGCTTTTGCCTAGGATCATGACACTTCATAGGTACATTGATCGTGACTCGCAGATGACCCCTATTGATTTTCAGGTCACTAGGTCAAAGGTCAAGGTCACAGTGACAAAAAACGTATTCACACAATGGCTGCCACTACAACGGACAGCCCATATGGGGGGCATGCATGTTTTACAAACAGCCCTTGTTGTTTGTGCAACATATAAAGTTAAGGTGAATGAATGGAGGGAAATTTCTGCAAAATCGTTTTTATTGCATTTTAATAGAGTTAAGGTGTGTCAAGCAAAATCATAGAAAAATCGCCATTCGCTCTAAACCATCTCACATTTACCCGTTGATCAAAAGCATATATGTTATAAAGCGTCCATCTGTACTGTATGTTATGCACAGGGTCTGGCAGAGACATGTGCCACGAATGCATTCGGTCCGCTGTTGATGGGGAAGCACTTTGGGAAACTGCTGCAGAAGGGGACTGGAGCCGGACATCAGTCGCCGGATGTGAAGCTGCAACACGCGGGCGTGCTTGCCAACATATCGGCCAAGACTGGCTCCATAACGGCTAACGGTAAACTTAATCATGACGGGTTTATGAACGTCAAAACAATTAAGTTTATTTAATGACTTTGATTGCACGATATGGTAGACCTCAATAAAAACGCAAAAAAATCCAAAAGTCAACTTAATATTTTTTTATTTTTGGTGCAAGTAAGGAACACAACTTTGTTTCGGTCAGAGCGGTCGAACGGAATGGCGGATTCAAGTTATATTTTTTTGCCTGGGGATAGTAGGGGGGGCACGTATACTGCATATTTATGCCCTTCTTCTTCGAAGAAGGATATATAGTTTTGCTGGCAGACAGTCGATAGACCAGTCTGAATGTCGGTAGACCAGTTCGTTTCCGATCAATAACTCGTCAACGAATTGACCGATTTACATGTGCATTGGTCTTGGACAGTAGATGACCCCTATTGAAATTGGGGTTACTAGGTCAAAGGTAAAGGTCACTATCTCACTAAGTGTGAAAATCGTGTCCGATCAATAACTCGTCAACGAATTGACCGATTGGCTTGATACTTAACATGTGCATTGGCCTTGAACAGTAGATAACCCCTATCACAATTTGGGTCGCAAGGTCAAAGTTCATTGTCATAATAAGTGTGAAAATTGTTTTCGATCAATAACTCATCAACTAATTGACCGGTTGGCTTGATACTTCACATGCGCATTGGCCTTGGACAGTAGATGACCCCTATTGAAATTTGGGTCACTAGTTCAAAGCCTTGTTTAGAGGGGAATATGTCTCTGACCGCGGAACACCTGTTAATGTTTGAATGCGGTCCGTGTATTGGTTAAGAGATATTTTGATGAATATCATAAGCTTAAGCATTAATAAGCAAGCTAGAACATAGTGGAGCTGTTGCAATTCTCCTTAGTCGCTTTTCCGGTAGCCATATATGGTCAAAATCATCAACATAATTGATACTTTTTGTGCGTTTTGGATACATCAAACTTGGGTGCCTTTCAAAATCATTCTTTCTCAGTATATCAATAAAAACTTGAATAGAAGCACACGAAACTTGTAAAATCGACAAAGGACGGACTAACCAAAGTCTGAGCCACGTTGCCTTATCAAAATATAGGTCACATAACACTTAACGTGATATGGATGTGGACATCTGTTATTCAAAACAGCTTAAATAGATACATTTAATCTTACAGGAAAAGAATCTCGTTGTGACTGCTTCGAACAGAAGCCCAAATGAGAAGTAAAAAGCGTTTCAATAGTTTTTTTGGTACTTTCTGTTTCAGTGAGACAATGACTGCCTAATCCCATAATTTTTATTGACTTGTTTGATTAACTCATAATTTTCAGGAAATATTAAAAAATCAACGAAATGAATTGTAAACATAAGCATATTTTGTGTACGCTTCTTGTATTTTGATTTTTTTTTACAAATATCAAGTGGCGGTTAAGAATTTGTGTTCAGTATATACTTGAATATGTTGTTTGTGTACGATCGCGCTCTCTAGTACTGTATTTTACCATTTGAATACAATTTCATATGCTTGTAAAGATTAACAATCTTATTAGCCTTTAGCTTTCCTTTACTTATAATACGAGTTAAACATATAGTCAAATGTTTTACATACTGCATATATTCAAGAATACACTATGTTAAATGCATACATAAAATTGACAACATAACTTTTGCATGAACGCAGATCTGGGAGGTTGGCATAGCTACCGACTGGCAAAAGCGGCTCTCAATATGGCGACCCGAAATTTGGCCATCGAGCTGGGGAGGGGCAAGAACAGGGTGATCTGCATCTCGCTTCATCCGGGAAACGTGGACACACAGCTGTCCAGACCTTATCATAAAAACATGAAGGATCTCATGAGCACCGAGCAGTGTGTCGACAAGCTGATGAATGTTATGGACGGCTTAAATATTGAAGACAGTGGGAAGTTTTATAATTATGAAAAGGTCTTGCTGCCTTTCTAGAATAATGTTTCGAGTTTCTTCTCAGCTGTCGCTATAAATACATTTTGTTTTCGTTACGGATGACGTAGAAACCTACCTCGTGTCTCATTAGTTTCACATTTTAGCTCACCTAAGCACAACTAAAATGATTGGTTAGAGATACTGGTATAAGGGCGACATCCGACCGACGTATTCCGTGGACAATTTGTGACTGGTATTGCGATGAAACAGCCATTTTTATCCAAAATATCGAAACTCGCAGTTTAGTATTATGACTTTAAAACCCCAGTTATGATGTTTGGAAATTATAAATATAGTTATTGCCGTATTTCATCGTAAGTTGTTATTATGCCCTATACACTGAATTTTTCATCAAATATTTACCAAGCGTCCCGAGTTTGTATACGATCGGGATGTGGTACACACTAAGGTTATGTCCCTTTGAATGTGCACTTAAATAATACCACTGGTTTACATGATTTAAGGTAGAAACTTTTCTATCCAATCTTCACGAATCTTGTTTAGTATATGTTGATGGAAATAAGACAGCAGGGCTGATGCAGTCAAGTATATCCAAGACTGTTACCTATGTTTCCGAGTCATTTTCGATGAGAACACATGCACATACGGGTTATTAAGGATAGACTAGTTTTTTTATCTACAATTATCGGGTCTCGCAGTTTGTTTATTACCACAAGATTATACAAGAAGTGGAATTTTACCCTTTAAACATCAGAGGCATCGCCTTTTGTTTGTGAAAAATGGACCTGAACGATGAAATTGACTAGGTGTAATCGTCATTTAACTTGCACAGTTTTCATACAGTGTAAGATTATAATAAGAGGCATATCTAAATATTATAGCAAGGGAACATAATAGCTGGAGCCACTGAGGGAAGAGTAATTTTTCATTTTTTTCCAATTCTTTATTAAACTCGTTCAAGTTATGCACATGTTGATCATCAAATTTAATGCCTTACAATTCGGATGTTAATATACTAACAGTTGAATACAATAAAGCCAACACAATAAATATCATTTTCGATGTTTGAAATTGATTGAATGAGTCGAAAATTACTTTTCCTTCAGTATGAATTTGCCGCTAGTGGCGCTCTGGAAGGTTTGTCATTCAGCTTTGGGAACTCGCACGGTATACATGTCATTTTTATGCTAGAGTTTTTTAAACATTGGACGATATGGACCGAGACACGTGTTCGAAAGACATAAATAGCAATTTGAAGGAAATTTTGTTCGAATTAAAGAAACAGCAAGTAGAGATAACTTCTTTGAAACAGCAAGTTAGTTTACCAGTGTCGTCTAAACAAGAACATAAAGACATTAAATGGAAATTTGAAGGAAACAAAAAGCAATATGAATTCAATTGTGATGTCCATGAAGGAATCAAGCAATGCATGTGGGCAATTGAAAACCAGAAAAGCGACTACGCAAATGAAGTTTTATCGGAGGTTGCCAATAAAATTCACACGAGAAATAAACACAAGGAAAGCGGATACATCAGAAGGCGGGTGGGAAACTGTAAGCCAGTACGAACAGAACCCCCTCGCGAGTGACTCTAATGACGAGTCGAGAATCAATAGGGCGGATCCTAAAGCTCTAAAGAAAAAGAAGGCTATGCAGGCGAAGTTGAAGAAAAAGCCAGCCGTCATGTATGGACAAACGGACGCAGTCCGCCAGTTGCTTGAGGGACAGGTAGGAACACGTCCGGCGCCTAACCCGTTACCACAGAGGCCCACACCACCGTCGATTGGTTCTTTTCGTGGCTACTCTGGATGGGGTCCCCAGCTCGGGTCATGCTTCGCGTGTGGACAGTTCGGTCACTTCCGGCGGACGTGCCCCACTACCAGAGGTCAGCAAGAGAGCGCTCAGGCCAGGAAGTAGTGATGCCACTGAGGCGAGCCCACCCGGGATCGAAAGTGCTGTGTTTAAAAATGGGTATTACATTTTATGAACAAGATGACAGATTTACCAATGATTATTTTATTTACGAGCAAGGTCAGAAAGACATTATTGTTAAAAATAGATTGAGAGAACATATCCAATTTTGGAAAAACATTGGCGCCAATAAATTTATTATTAATTCTATAGAACATGGTTACAAGATTCCATTTTATTCTTTACCTGAAAGCGTATTTCTTAAAAACAATAAATCAGCATGTGATAATAGGGAATTTGTTAGGAAAGCAATTACAGATTTGTTAGATCGGGATTTGGTAGAAAAAACCGATGTCCCACCTCGTGTTGTTAATCCACTATCTGTCTCCATTCAAAGTAATGGTGAAAAGCGTCTCATTCTTGATCTGAGATGTGTTTATAAATACGTGATGAAACAATCTGTTAAATATGAGGATATGAGATTAGGTTTGATGTTTCTTAAAGAAGGGGGATTCATGATAAAGTTTGATATTCATTCTGCTTACCATTTTGTGGATATATATCCGGAACATACATCTTACCTTGGGTTTTCGTTTGAAGATGATCATGGTGTAGTTAGTTACTTTAGGTTCAAGGTGCTTGCATTCGGGTTGGGTGTAGCACCTTATTTTTTCACTAAGCTTACAAGGCCACTTATAGAAAAGTGGCGGGGCGAAGGTAAACGAGTTAATATGTTTTTGGGTGATGGTTTTGGTACACATGATCGTTAATGAGGAGACGAAAAAGCTTGCGTCTGACAAAAAGCATGATTTGCTTCTCTCTGGGTTAATCCCTAACGTAGATAAATGTATCTGGGAACCAGTACAGGAAATGGAGTGGCTGGGTGTTAATATTAATATGAGAGAGAATTCCTGATAGAAGAATTAGCAAGGCTATGAATACCATCAAGATTTTATTGGGCTCTGAATATATGCCAGCTAGTTTTATTGGTCAAATTATTTCTATGAGTATGGTAATTGGCCCTGTAGCTCAAATAATGACTAGATATTTGAGTATCGATGTTGCGAAAGAGTGCACGTGGAATGCGTACGATAAGTTGTCAATCGATAGTGTAGAGCAATTGGCATTTTGGAGAGAAACGCTCAATTTGCTTAACAAAAGATTGCTTGTTACTACTGGCGCTTGCTCAAAAGTAGGATACAGTGATGCATCTGCTGTGTCTTATGCCGGATATGAGGTAGGGACGGTCAATGGTGTGGCGCATGGGTCATGGTCGTCTGAGGAGGCTAAAATGTCTTCTACTTGGCGGGAACTTTGTGGAGTTTATAGAGTTTTAAAGTCGTTAATTGATGTGCTTGCAAGTCACCGCGTTAAATGGTTTACAGACAATCAAGGAGTTTGTAGTGTTATTAAAAAGGTTGTATGAAAAAGGATTTACAATATTTAGCTATCAAAATATTCCATTAAACAGCGAAAAATTCAATTCATTTTGAAGTTGAATGGATTCCGAGAGAAGAAAACGGATTGGCAGATTATTTATCTAAGATTGTCGAGAGGGATGACTGGGGAATGAGTTTGAATGTATTTGAAATGTTGCAAAGCAAATGGGGCCATTTAGATGTAGATTTTTTTGTTTCAGAGCATAATGCAAAACTTTTAACATTCTTTAGTAGATTTTGGTGCCCAACATCTGCAGGTATCGATGCTTTTACATTTGACTGGAGCATGTTTTTTGGGCTGTACGTTCCTCCGGTTACTCTAATTCCCAGAGTTTTGAGTAAAATGGCGTATTGTAAAGCGAAAGGCGTTTTGGTTGCGCCAGAATGGAAATCGGCTAGTTTTTGGCCACTTATATGTGATAATTCTGGCGACTTAGGTGCATTTGTTAAAGAATTTATCTTTTTGCTTTCAAATTAAGATTCATATACACCATGCAGAAATGGTGTTGGCATATTAGGTATGGAAAACCTGCGGTTCAGAATGATTGCTTTTTTCGTTGGGTTTTAAATGTCAAATCGGCATGTGTTATTTACCGAGGGAGGTAATAAAAGGTTATTATAACAACCATACCATGAATTCGGTGTTTCCATACATAACTAATTCTGTGTTAGCCCAAAATTCATAGAAAGGAGATTATTCGTGAATGAGTATGCGCTGAGAAGTACAGCGGTTATGGCGCTTGCCTTTTTTACAGTGACCTGTTACACACCAGGTGTGGGAAAGTGCGTGTAAGCACGATACGACGTGCCGGTATTCGCTGTCGTGGTTGTAATATAAATTGCAATGGATTTGTCTGTTGTTTTTTTTAATGTGTGTGTTTATGTTGATTTTTTTTATTAACTCCAATGTGAGTGTTTAATACGTGTATGTTATTAATTTTACTCGTGATTGAGTATGCGCTGATGGTTCCGCGGGTAAGGCGCTTGCCTAAATAGAAGCCAATGTGGCTTGTTACACACCAGGTGTGGGAACGTGCGTATAAGCACGGAACGACGTGCCGGCATCGACTGTCGGAATAGTAGTATACATCGGAATGTATTAGTTTGTGTTGAACTTTTAATTAACATAAATTTGTGTGTTTACATCTGTTTTTTCAGAGACATGCAGATGATATAAACGCGCTGCCTGAGTTCTTGGTGGGGGAAGTTTTCTTGCTGCCGGAGTTACTCAAAGAATCAAGAGCTATGAATACAAAGGGGATTAAAAAGGTGGTGCGATTGGGTTTTGAGTAATAACTTAACCAGTGAGGATACTTTGCCCGCCAAGGCGTTTCATGTGGCTTTATATATGACATCTTTAATTCAAACTGCTCACTCACCAAGTCCTATTGTGAATGCTTTTTATAGTATAAAGTGGTATCATGACTTGTTGGACTTACAATCACCAACTGATTCTAATTTAGTTAAAAAAGGTGTTAAAGGCTGCTAAGAGGAGACTAAGTAAACCTTCGAAAAGAAAAGAACCAATTTCTGTATCTGTACTTGAGTTTTTCACTGTTTGTATGGACGCGAGCCGTTAGTTAATAATCTACCTTTAGTGGGTTATGCGACTTGCAAACAAACTGTACGTCGTACTTAATATTCAATACGATAACTACCTTTTATCCATGACGTGAAACTTTAAATGACTTGTAAAGTTAAACACATTCTATGACGTCATTTAATGAGTATAGCGATAAAAGACCAGAGCTATATAATTTAAATGCAATCTTGACGATTTCTCTCAAATGCGTTGTACTCTCTAATGGAAAGTACGCCCTAGTTTTAAATGTTATAATTTGCTGAAATCTGGCTGAATATATTCCTTCAAGGCTTGGGGCTTCATCAGATGAAAAATGCGTGTTATCTATGCAAATACACATAAGAAGGAGGCGTGGATTGGGTTTTGATGTTTACATTTTGCATATATTATTACCAAAAAGAACGAAAAGAAACAAACATTTATTTACACGCGTGCATTGTCGGAGATGTTTGCAAAGCTGTCAACTTGAAGTCATGTATAATAGATCCAAATTTAGTTCACATTTATGAAAGTCTACCCATATTTGGAACTATAGGCAGAAAATATTATTGTAAATGTTTAGATTGCCTACCGGACGTATATTTTTACCTGTATGAATCAATTGCTTTACATTTACAATGATTTTCAAGCAATAAAAAAAAGATACAAATAAGCTGGAAATTAACTTAGCTTCAGAACTGATATAATTATAAAACCTCAAATTTCAATGAAAATGATCTACAATGCATCACAGTGGGCATAAATCAGCTGTAATAGTGCGCTTTTAAGTTTATAAATGAACAGCACTTACGTCATTTCTCGACATCTTTGTACAGCACCATGTCATATCATTTTTTCATCAACATGTTGAATGTTAAGTCGAATTTTTCCACCAATACGATTTTTTTTAAGAAACCCTGGCGGATATGTTACTCGGGGACATTGGTTAATATAATTGTCAGTGCAAAAACTTTTTCACTTGCATACCTTTAAAGAAATGTGTAAATAAAGTGCTAAATATGATACAAATCCCTGCATCGTCGACTTTAAATAGCCATATTTCAATAAATCCTGAATACTAATAACCTGGATTTTTCTAAAATACATGGTACTACCTCCTTTGCATACACCAACATATATTTTAATTCAAAAATGCCTTTAAACAATTATAGAACTGGATTTACTTACCCTACCGAAATTCATCGAAATATATCGGCAACTTCTCCTAGCACATGCAACTTCTCACAGCATATCGGGTTTCCGGGGGTGTTAAAGAGATGTGATATAATTATTTACTCAATGTATACGAGTATTTTTAGTGAGTCATCCAAGACCGACAAGTATCGGGATGGAGCATGGGTGCCTTTAGCTAGAACTGGTACTGTTTTATGCCCAGTAGTTAATCTTGAAATGTATTTTGTGTGGGCTAAGATACCAAGTGATTCAGAATGTTTTGTCTTCTCTCAACTGTCAAAAACAAAAGACGGTTTTAAAATAAGGCAATTTTATAAACATTTATCATACAGCAATTTAAAAAAACTTCTAATTGATGCTATCAAACCTTTTGTAAGTGATATAAAATGTTATGGTTTGCATTCATTAAGATCGGGTGTTGCCACGGCGGCAGCTAATATGGGTATTCCTGACCGTTTGTTTAAGCGTCACGGACGATGGTCCAGTGAGTCCGCGAAGGATTGTTATATCAAGGATTCGATTGATGAGAGGTTAAGGGTGTCTAAGTGTTTAGGTTTGTAATTGTATATGTAAATATTAAGAACACTTGTTTTAATATTGTATTGTTTTACAATTATGTTATGTCTAGTAGCCCGTTCTATTAATTCAGCCGGTATGCGAGTCCCAATGGCTAGTACCAAAAAACAGAATTTTTGTTTGTTTTCTATTAGGCAAAGGAGGGATGTAAGGAAAAAGTTGGTGAACAATTATAATTGTTGGGTTGTCTTCACCTGTTAATACAGTACTGATAATGTTATAAAAATGCATATTAGATATGTTTGTATGAATACATGTATTTTACAGTAGCTAAAACACACTATTGGCAAACATATCGAATTAAAAAATGAACAACATAAACAACTGTTTGGACTTCCAACATAAACAACTGTTTGGACTTCTAACCAATACAATATGGAAAGAAATTCGAAACGTGCTTTCAAGTGATATCCGGTAAAAAGTAAAAACAAGCATTACTATGATATTTGGTACATTTCTTTGTTGTGGATGATGTTGACAAATAGGTGTACAATTATTCATTTCTAGCTTACCTGGCTGAGCTCATAGGATTATCGTTTGTGATCGCATTGAGCCCGTAAATCGTGCGTCATCAACAACTACCCTGTGAACACTATAGTAGAGGCCACATTTTGATTTATTGTCCAATCTTCATGAAACTTGGACAGAAAATGTTCACCCATTAATATCTTTGCCGATGTTGAAATATTGTTATGCGAGATTTTAGAAAACATGGCTGCCTGGTCCGGGGAAGTTTTCTGCCATGGCTATATTGACAACTAGTTATTACTTATGTAGTCACATTTTTTGCCAAATCGTCATGAAACTCTCTCAGAATACTTGTTCAGTTCTAATTATACGTCAAAATAGTTCGAAAATGGTTCTGTTGTGTTGAAAATATGACTGACACAGGATTTGTTAGTTAAGCTTGTAATTTCGAATGAAGTGCAACATTTTAATACTTGATATGAATTTGACAGTTTTACGAGTCTTAGTATTGGTTGGTGATTACAAGGCAATACTTTAACGTGACTGTCGACGGCCATGTCATCTGGAGGGGAGGGGCATACATATTGGCTCTTTCCCGCATGCATTTCAATACAATGTCTGCGTCAACGCTATATTTCGTACAGAGTTTTTTCATACGACGATGCAGATCGAACTGCAAAAAGATTATTTAAACACCACTCAAATTGATACAATTTGTCTAAAATGTACACCGCTTCGTTGTGAATTTCATTCGTTAGATTCTTTCAAATGTCTCGATTACGTATCAGCGGGACGACAGGGCTTCAGGGACGATACGGACCATACAGACCAGACGATACGGACCAAACAGACCAGACGATACGGACCATACAGACCAGACGATACGGACCATGCAGACCAGACGATACGGACCACACAGACCAGACGATACGGACCATACAGACCAGACGATACGGACCACACAGACCAGACGATACGGACCAAACAGACCAGACGATACGGACCACACAGACCAAACGATACGGACCACGCAGACCGTACGATACGGATCACATAGACCAGACGATACGGACCAAACAGACCAGACGATAGGACCATGCAGACCAGACGATACGGACCATGCAGACCATACGATACGGACCATACAGACCAGACGATACGGATCAAACAGACCATACGATACGGATCATGCAGACCATACGATACGGACCATGCAGACCAGACGATACGGACCACACAGACCATACGATACGTACTATACAGACCATCAGATACGGACCAAACAGACCAGACGATACGGACCACACAAACGATACGGACCACACAGGCCAGACGATACGGACCACACAGACGATACGGACCAAACAGACCAGACGATACGGACCACACAGACGATACGGACCACACAGACGATACGGACCACAAAGACCATACAATACGTACTATACAGACCATAAGATACGGACTAAACAGACCAGACGATACGGACCACACAGACAAGACGATACGGACCACACATACCAGAAGATAAGGACCACACAGACCAGACGATACAGATTAGACGATACGGACCAGACGGTACACCACACAGACCAGACGGTACGGACCATACAGACAAGACGATACGGACCATACAGACCAGACGATACGGACCACGGGCGATACGATTTGGACTCGTGTGTATGGCTTCAGGGACGATAAGGACCACACTGACCAGACAATACGAACCAAACAGACCAGACGATACGGACCATACAGACCAGACGATACGGACCATTCAGACCAGACGATACGGACCACACAGACCAGACGCTCCGGACCACACAAACCAGACAATACGGACCACAAAGACAATACCATACGTACCATACAGACCAGACAATATGGACCACACAGACCAGACGATACGGACCATACAGACCAGACGATACGGACCATAAAGACCATACAATACGTACCATACAGACCAGACGATACGGACCATACAGACCAGACGATACGGACCATGCAGACCAGACGATACGGACCACACAGATCATACGATACGTACCATACAGGCAAGACGATACGGACCATACAGACCAGACAATATGGACCACTCAGACCAGACGATACGGACCAAACAGACCAGACGATACGGACTATAAAGACCATACGATACGTACCATACAGGCCAGACGATACGGACTATACAGACCAGACAATGTGGACCACACAGACCAGACGATACGGACCATACAGACCAGACGATACGGACCATAAAGACCATATGATACCTACCAAAAGTCCAGACGATACGGACCATACAGACTAGACAATACGGACCACAAAGACCATACTATACGTAACATACATGTCAGACGATACGGACCATACGGACCAGACAATATGAACCACACAGATCAGACGATAAGGACCATACAGACCAGACGATACGGACCATACAGACTAGACGATACGGACGATACGATTTTTACTTTTGTGTATGACTTCAGGGACGATACGAAACACACAGACCAGACAATACGGACCAAACAGACCAGACGATACGGACCATTCAGACCAGATGATACCGACCATGCAGACCAGACGATACGGACCACGGACGATACGATATGGACTCGTGTATACGGACCACATTTGCATGTCTGAAATATTTATTTCGTGTTCATTCCATATTGTATTCATCAATGCAATACTATTTTAAAGTTGCTTTAAATACATTGCATAGTTATTACTTTATTGCGTCGTTTAATGACACAGATGTGTAACGCACTTGTGTATATACATACCACACTGGCGGACCATGTCTGAGTCATCAATATGGCCTCTAGAGTGGTTACATTTACGAGTTCTCAAAGCTTTGACCTGGTTACCTTGTTTTTGAAGGTACTTTACTCAGATTCCAACTCGTCATAGAAAGTGTTCAGTTAAACATTTTGACCAAGATTTATCAATATTTGTTGAATAATTTGGTTTCTTGCATGGTTAAGAAGCTTGAAATTGACTTTAAAACACCGCACCATGCCGGACATATGGTGATCACAATAGCTCACCTGAGCACAAATATTATAGAGCGGTGGTATAATTGTTGCTTGCATTTTGAAATCTGATTTTGTATTTAAAACATTTATATCGTGGAGCAGAGTCAAAGAAAGGAAAGCAAAACTAAACGCACAATATTTGCATTTGAAGCTACCTACAAAAGCTCCATCACAATTCAAATTATGAAGCAGAAAAGGGTTTTATATTTTAAGTAAAAGTGACCTTGACTTTGACCCAACTGGTCCAAAATGCAATCCACAGCAAGGTCTGCATGTTAACCTCATACATACAGAGTATTATAAGAAGAATATCTCTATCCAATCAGTATAACTTAGTGGGGAACTTTTTATATCTTTTTAGTCATATACATTTTGGCATCAAACCAACCTGGACCCATATAACTAACATCGTTGCATAAAAGCAATATATTAACAAAACTTCCAAACAATACCTCTATCAATACTTAAATTATTTATTGGAAACCGTTTTTTATATTTATTTAAAAAAGTGACCTGACGGACTCAAAGCCAGGTCTGCATGTATTCAATATAATGAGAGTAAGCCTTTTGTTTTATTTTTCTCAGAAACATTGACCAATCTTTATTTGGCCCGCCCCCAAAATAATTCCAAGATAGGTTTACATGCAATATTGCAAAATCATAATAAGACAGTTTAATGCAAGTAAAAGTTATTGACAGTAAACCACCGCTTTGCTGTTGATCTATTTTGAGTAATAGTGACCTTGACCCAACATGCCAAAACCGTCTTCATGTAAGATACCTTTACACAAAATTGTAATGCAATATCTTACTCCAAACTCAATTTATTAAGTGAAACTTTTTCGGCGTAAGCTGTATTAAGCCAGCTTTTCACCCTGACTTGACCTTTGTAAGTATCCAATATGCAAATAAAATTTCCCGCGGCTAGGTACGAATGAATACACTTCATTTATTCCATTGGCTGATTTGAGTATAACACCAGAACATTGGAAACATATCCGCGTCTTTGTAACACTGTTTTACTGCATGAAACAATTTTATCTCTAATGAAAAGGCTCAATAGATAGAACAGTTTTACAATCAATTTTCGACATAAATACAGTTTGTGCGTTCACCTTTTATTTTCAGAGAATTACCAGCGCAAAAGCGTTTATACTAAAGGCTATATTCTCATATTTAGTACTTACTTGCATTGCATTTCAACCCGCGAAAGTCAGAGTTTATATACAGTTCATCACCGGAGTTCGCAGAAGGGGTTGCGACCTTTTCATTGAAGGACAAAATTGGAATCTATGCTATTTTTGTCTGATGGAGTAAATAGTTCGTTTAGTCGCTTTATCAATATTTTAGGCACAGCTGTTGCCTTGGTCGAGTACAGTTGTGGCGTAAACAATCCGTCGTTTCAGCAGCAGAATTGTTACCTAACTTTAATGCATTGCATTCCAATCCGCAAGGTATCAAGGTCAGTTTGCGGTCAGTTGCAGAAATCTTTATATAAACGCCGTCTCGTAAACTTTGTGCACTTGAAGTCTGTTTTGATCAGAAAGATACTAAATAAAGATATTCGGCAATATTATTGTGGTATGCCAATCATCGATTTTTAATATGTTTTCAACATTTGCATGATAAGGACCAATTTTGATAAAATTAATTAGAAATATTTATCCATTTTGACCAGTTTATTCAGCATGAGCACAATAATTCACTATACTATAATTATGCAATTAAATAAGATTCGAGTATTGCCGGCTGACCTATATGCACTCGTTTATTTTCATGTTTCTTGTGTTTTTCTATTCTGTAAATATAGACATCTGAGTAAAAATATCACATAAAGCAAAATAAGCCACGAAATCTGGCGCAACACCCCGTAATTGATTTGCTTGTGATGTAGCTAAGAACTGCGCAGAAAAAAGGCATCCGCTACTTTTTATCTCATAGAGATAACTTTTGATCGTTCATAAACATCGACCACAATCAACGCCGTATATCTTTTTTAAAGATATTTCTTGTTTCTCAATGTTAAGTAACAATGACCTTCACATTCAACTGACATGCATCAACTAATATCGCAACCTAGATCTCCATGCAAGTTTGCTATTGTATATCCCAAGTTTTATTTAGATTGGTTAATGCAAACTAAATAACGGTCACCACATCTTTAATCAAACTGTACCAAATTCACTCCCAACATAGATATTCCTGCAAGCTTGCTTATCTCAAAGTTTCATTAAGGTTCTCCAATGTGAGGGAAAGTTACTGCCAATAAACTACCTCATTCCTGTTTTTCTTTCTCAATTAATAGCGAGCGTGACCTTAACTAAACACACCATAACCTCATTCATCTTAGTAACCAACACATACATGTATAATGTTAGTGCAATATCTCCATCCAAACTCAAGTTATAGAGCAGCATATGTTTATATTTTAAGTACTTATGGCCTTGACCTTGAACCAACATGCCTCACATATGAACCCCTCCTAGGTCTCCATGCAAGCTTGCTTCTGTATATCCAAAATTTTATTAAGATTGGAAAATGCAAAATATACTTATTGACCAAAACCACATATTTGACGCTACCAAACGATGGATGTTTCATTTATGCAGGAACACTTCTAAATCTCCTAAAGCAAGATTTAATAAAACTTGATATATTTCATTTAATTAATTTGATTACAGGACATAAATGGATATCACCCATTATATAATAGTTTTAACAATTATTTTTTACCGAGACGTTATAATATTTAATGTAAGTCAAGTTGTGACATACAATTTGAAAAGCATGTCAAAATATATACAATTTAGTTTACAAAATTAATGATAATGCTTTTAACATTTATAATACAATATTGAGTTTTAACCATCCAAAGTGCATACATTTTGTCATTCTAATAAAATAGAAAGAAATAGTACCATGGTATTGTCTACAAATTCACAAGTCTGAGCGATATAAGCTAACCATGCAGTTAATTTAATATTGATATACCTTAATATCATAACTAAAAAGAGGAGATAATTTTTTTTTTATTAAAATCATGAACTGAACAATTAACAAAAACATATGAAAAATACTCAGTTTTGAAAGAACATGAACATTAAATATGCAGTATTTAATGAGTACATATTTTGGATTTTTATTAAAATGCAAGTTAATAAGTTTTTATTCCTCTACACTTAGTGTATTTTTAAGACAGCATATTTTCTGCATTACCATTTAATACTCGCCTGTTTACCAACATATCAGAAATGATTATTTAATTTATGACATTTGACAAGTGTTATCAAGCAGATAGCTGAAATTGCTGAAGATTTAATACATATTCAACCAATTCAATACAAGTAGGTAAAGAAAAGTACTTTATATCTCAACATTTATGGATCTGTTGAAAATACCTATATGCCCTTGTCAAAAAAGTGAGCAAAATCCGGTTATAACCCAGTTTTAAACTGGGTTTAACCCTGCGGTATTGGCACCGAGCTAAAAGCGAGTCTTTTAAACACACTTTTTGCTTACCGACTTGGTTTTATCTGAGTTAAATCTTGGTTTAACTCGCTTAAAGCCAACATAGTGGTTTTTTTAACCGTCTTAAGTGGGTTTAAAGTGAGTTTTTTTCAGGCATCTGTGTTTAACTCTGCGGTATTTGCACTGTGCTAAAAGCAGGTTTTTCAGACACGCTTTTAGCTTACCGACTGGTTTTTTTAGCTTACCGACTTGGTTTTTTCTGAGTAAAATCTTGGTTTAACTCGCTTCAAACCAAAATTGTGGGTTTTTTAACCATCTTAAGTGGGTTTAAAGTGAGTATGATTTTCTACAAGTTGGTTTTTTGAGGTTTTTTAAACATGCTTAGACCAACTTCTGTCTGTGGAGTTGGTTTTAAGTGGGTAAAAAGTGTGTTTTTTATGTGAGCTATAAGCAGTCTAAACACAGTTTTTAAGTGAGCGAAAAGTGAGCTGAAAGCACGCCTTTGTTAGTTTTTTTCACAGTGAAAACAGCTTTTAACTCGCTTTAAACCTAGTTATTAACAGTATTTTATCTGTGAAAAAAACAAAAGCAATTTGTGGGTTTGGGTAAGTTGATTTTTGTCGGTTTTAACAGTGTTTTAGTGAGTTTTTTTAAGAAAGTAGGTTTTTTGTGAGCCTTTTGTGGGATTTTGCAGTGTGAAAAAAAATAATTTTGGACTGATATGTTCTAGAAAAAATGGTTTTTGTGAAGCAATTACAACAGTTCATTATAAGCCCCATGTGGTTAAAAGGGAAAAAAACACAATGTGTACGAAAATTATGTTTATATGACAAAAATAGTACACCGCAAATTAATACAAACAGATTATTTTTACAATACATTATACAATAATAGACATTTGTGGAAGATTTGAAAGCAAAAGGTTGACCGCAATGGACCACTGCGGGTGGAGTATTTAGACCGCAGCTGCTGCAGAGACCTGGATCTCAGCTGTTGGAGGTACCTGAACCGCAGTGGAATGAGGAACCTAGATTTCAGCTTATGGAGGGACCTTGACGGCATACGGTGTTGGGACCTGCACAGCAGCTACTGGAGAGACCTTGACCGCTAGGGGACCTGGAAAGCAGCCAGTGCAGGGACCTAGACCTGATCTTGGCAGGTGGAGGGACCTGGAAAGCAGCTGGTAGAGACCTGGAAAGCGGGCGCTGGAGCGACATGTAGTTGTACCATTGATGCTGCTTGTGTCCTTCTCCTCTTGAGCATCTCTTATGCCAGTTGATCTGCAAAGGATTAATACCATATCACTTTCAAAAGGGCAAGGCATTCTTCAAACATGTTGATTGGTTATGTTTTCGTTCCACTTAACTATGAAATATTGCTGTTATTGTAATCTTGTTGCTTTAATAATAATAAATTTAAGTTATTTGCTTGTTGTTTTTGTTTGTTTATTTTTGAAATTTTAATCCCGTGATCACATGTGACTTAGCACTTTTCATCAATTATTAAAAGAAATTGCGTTTGGTAGAAAATGCAGTTTGAAAATGTACCAAGATGCGTGGTCTCATTTGGCTGTGTGGTCTGGTGGCATTGTAAATGCAATAACCTGTATAGTTTACCTCTCAACAAATCGAGCTTTCTTGGTCAAGGACAGGGCGAGGTTTTCCCACTCTTGTTCCCCTCAAGTTTACCAGCTTGTGCAGGGTAAAAACCAGGTTTAAAAGTCCATACATCAGGCAGGCGATGATGCACATTCTTTCCAAAGGATCTTCCCATCGATGTCAATTTTGCCTTGTGGCAAGAGTTTAACCTTCAAAATTAAAATATATAAGTTCTAATTAAGTATGAGGGAAAGAAATCCGTTCAGTAATAACCAGAAATATATCTAAATAAAATTTTAGATGACAATAACCATGAAACACAACCATAATTATTCACTGTACACAACATTTACACTTTTTCATGTGTAAGTTTATCTATTTTCGCTTCAAAATGTGTTGTTTATCCTTTAAATTGCAATACAATAACTTATCCATTTACATTTCCCAGTGACAATACATAAATATGATAATGATCATAATTAATTCAATAAACTAAATAAAAAAGGGGTGAAGAAATGACAATACAAACCTGTTAAAACTGTTCTTCAGTATTCCAAAAACAACAACAGGCAGTTCAACCCCCTTTCCAACCAACTTATTATTGATTTCCACATTGCAGTAAAAAAAACATTGTTTTCATCACACAATACTTCATGCTGACAGAATTTCAAGACATTTTACACTACCATTATAAGTCTTTCACTTCTTTATATTAATGTTGCTGAATTAAATTTAGCTCAATATTCAATTCACCAGCTTGTTTTTCAAAAGTTGTTGTTTTCAAAAAGATAACTTCCTCAGTGCAATAGCCAATCAAAAGCCTTATATCTTATTCCACACAGCCTTATCTCTAGGCAAACCCCATCAGTAGCCTTATCTGCCCCTAGATAATCAGTACCCTGTTTTGCTCTGAATGCCTGACAGATTGTTATCTGTTTATTGTTAGTGGTGTGAAATAAGGGTGTTTTTAGGTATTGTCTTGTTATTTTGTTGACAGTTTATGTAACACAGGTCATGTTTGGCATTTTATTATTTTATTGCAAATTAAGAAAATGGATATGATGGTATCATATGCAAATATCAAAATCTTGCATAACTTATGTACAAAAATGAATAGATTATTTCCAAAATAATGTTTCCAATACCATAATTATTTAAATATGCAGATTTAACAAGTAAATACTGTTTTAAACAAATATAAACAATCATATGAGATTAATCATATGAGATTGTTTAAAAAAAATTAAAAATAAAGACATAAAACAATCATAAGATATTGTTTATAATAAAAAAAAAACCATAAAGATAAAAATTCAAAGTGAAACACAAACTCTTTCATTTTCATGTATAAAACTAAGCTTGACCATTGTTATAGTTTTTGTCAGTGAAACTTGTTGTCCATCTGTGAACCTGTGATGTTCTGAAAGAGCCATTTTCATCCAATATTCCCTAAAAATTATGGGGAGCACACAAATGTACAATAGGGACAATGGCAAACAAGCTGTAAAAAAAGCCCCTTTACAATTGACTTGTTTTATTTATGGCTATAAACATCAAACAAAGACCCAGTTGAAGAATTATTGTTTCATTGATGAGTTATATTAATAAACAAAAGACCAACTTGTTGAAAAGTGTGTTAAAGTGAGTCTTTAAGCCTCGTTGCAGCTCTCAACTTATTTACAAAAAGACCAAGTTAAACTCGCTTAAACCCACTTCTGTTTAAAAAAAGACCAACTTCTGTTGTAAAAGACTCGCTTATAAAACAAAAAGACACACTTAAACACACATAAACCAACTCATAAATAAAAAGGCTCACTTTTGACACACAAAAAACGGACTTCTTACAGAAAAAAACTCGCTTAAACACACATCTTCTTAAAATAACCAACTTTAAACTCAGTTAAGCACAGTTTAGCGCACATAAAACTCACTTTTATTAGCAAAAACCAACTTCCGCTAAGAAAAACTCAGAAAAAACACAGTTTTATGTTGGTTTATGTGTGTTTTGGTATGAAAGTGGGTTATTTTTTGACAAGGGTGGTACAATAGTTCTGCTCTGGAAAATAAATAAAACCTTGAAACCAAAAATTGTTTAGGGCTCTCCCATGCAGGGCCAAAACGCTTCCAACAGAACTTATTAATGTGTTACATTTGACCTTTCACTAAGACCTTAACCTAGAGAGTACTTCATGCATGCAAAAACAATTGCTCACAATTGGTTATCATGCTGAACATTTCTGCCTAGTGATAAAAAAAATCAATAATGGATTTAAGTACGCTCGAAATATTGAGACCTTTAATGAGTTACTTTAAGTGCAACCTTAAAATTGGAACAAGGGCTCTGTTATTCGAACAAAACACTTTTTCAACTCGTAAACAACTTCCAAGTTCTTTGAAAATTCTTTCATACTTATACATACAACTAAATTATACATACAAACAGACAGGGTCGAGTCCAACAAATGTTAAGTTTAAAATTTGATACACTCCAACTCCAATATATCACGCTCCGTTATATCGCGTTGTCCAATATATCGCGAATCGGCAATGGCTCCCAAAAATCTGATGAGCATTATCTCTAAATAACATGCTTTAATATCTGAGAATTTAATGAGATAAAATCCGTTTCAAAGTTGTATTTTACCCTTTTTTCATCCACCTTAATTTCTGTTTAATCCGACATTCATAATCCAGTTTTAACCAGATTGTTTGCTCTCATTGTACACCACTCTAGCACCTGTGTACTGTGATAAACAATAATCCAACTTGTCAAACATCACAGGTCATTTTGGGTGGTAACCATTCTCTATTGAATTTGCTTTGAACTGCCGAAACGCACCAGTAAACGCATGAAGGTGTATACATTTATAACTGTAATTGTCACAAGTCAATACTGACCTATCTCAGCAATCTTTGCGCTTTAGATACAGTGTAATTTTGATAAACTCTTTGATATATGTACTTTAAACCAAGTATTCAAATATTTGCTAAGGGCTTAACATATTTTCAAAAGACAAGGAAAACACTAAATTTAAACAATAATGTAAAGTTATTTTTACACATGTGCAATGCACCATATTTGACACTTGCAACTCGCTCCATACTTATTCCATGCAATGATTAACACTGTTCAGTATCCCTCGTTTTGTTATTTAATTGTACAAAAAATATCACTTTAGTCTCATTATTCTGATAATGTCTTCACAGCACCTAACTGTTTACTTTCAGCTGCTTGTTTCTTTGAGTCATGATAGAAGCGGTGTCCAACAAATGAAAGTACTGTCCCAACTTGCGCTGCCCAACAGATGTTCATTAACGACTGATCGCTGAAGTAATTCTTATTGCGCCTCAATACGCCATAACATACAATGCCAAAACAGGCCGCTAACCCTGAAATAAAAATAGATATAACAGTATTGAATTTGTCTTTTAGTGCCGTTGAAATTTGATTAGAAGTTTACAGTACTGTGGAAATGAAGCTATATATGGTGGAATATTTTAAATATATTGCTCTGGCTATTGGCTGTTTGAATGCAGTTGTTTTTTTTTACAGGCCAGAATAAGATATACTGGTTATTAGGATTTTTGGGAAAACTGCATGATTTTAAAGAAATTTTCAATTGGGAAGCGGCCTTTAATAGGCCTCTGTTACATAAGGCTTAAAACCCCTGAGAACCTACATGCCATAATAATTTATATATCAATCTGTATTCATATAAAAATTATAACAGTAGCCGATTTGTGTAAATTGTCAAACAAAGTTAAGAACGAAAATAAGACCATGTTTTTATAAGTTTTTTTAATGAAAATCATTACATATGTAACAAGAGATGTATTTGTCAGAAACACAATGCCCCCTATTGCGTCGCTTTGAAGCCATAAATTTGACCTTGAATATTACTTACGAAAATAATTACTATTTTCCAGTTTGGAACTGCCACGGTACTGATGCTTTTAAACGGACATAGGGATACCGTTTAAATGGTAACATTTCGTTTATTTCATTTCGTTTAAACATTATAAAAAATCTGTAAACGTGATATCCTTAATGCCAAATATGAAGTTGCTATCTTCAATATTGCAAAAGTTATCAAACTTTAACCAAGGTTAAAGTTTTGGGACACATACAATGAATGAATGAATGACAGACAGACAGGCCAAAAACAATATACCCTTGATCTTTCGATCCGGGGGCATAACAAGCATTAAGGAACACTATGATTTGTACGTGTTTTATGATTAATCTACTTATTCTACAGGTTTTTGGTGCATTTTCGTTGATTTGCCACTATGTGCGGGTCAGCGTGAACAAATTAATTATACACAAAAAAAAGTAACAAAGTGCGTGTGCACCCATGCTTATGAAATTTAAACAAATGGAATCCTAGTCAGTTCGGCATCTGGTGATTTCGGACTTTAGTCATTTCGGCACTTGGTAGTTATTTCGGCACTTGAAGTTCAACGTTTCGGCAATTATAGTTAGACGCTTCAGCACTTAGTTTTTTTTTTTTAAAAGTGCCTAGGTTTAAAATAAATTAAATGCATATATCGGTTATAATGCCTTATAGGGTGTTTTTTTTAAGAATACCAATGTTAATTATTAGATATGCAAATTAAATGATTTTACATACGGACATACTTTTCAAAATTTTAATTTCAAATCAATATTAAAGCATAAAAAAGATCACAAATTACATATAAAGGAACAGGGACTACCCTAGGCCTTAATAATAGGGAGAAGTCATTTCTCCTTTTTTCTAAAACAGGGAGAAGTTTGGAAAGTTACAGAGAAGTTCGTGCAAAAAATATCCAATAAAAAACATGTTCATTTCACAACTTTTATTAATTCTATCATTATACTATGTTTTTTGTAAAAAAATTTAAATAAATTCTCATTGAAACACATTTAAGTCCTTTAACACATTTAAGTAATTTAAGAAATGTACCGGCAGCACCTTTTCATTACATATTTACGTCATTATATTATCAATTTATCATCATCCCTATAACAAAACACAATCTGAATGCATGGAACATCTAGTATATATATTACTGTTTATCCGAATACTATACATGTCAGAAATATGTACACTTAAGAATGCATTACCTGTTTAACTTAAATAATCCAAATTTTTCGTGTTGTTATCTGGTTTAACAAACATTATCAAATGTTTGTTAAATCCAGTTAATGCTTTCTCCATTATTGAATCACCATTACTTGTAATTGGAATCGCAGGCTTTGAATTAAACGCGGGTTTAATGTTACAATACGTCCGCCATTTGCATTGTCAAAGGTCATGACGTAGCGATTTAATTCTACTCGGATAATTTATATCTAATCGAGGAAATGTGTTTTCTCAATGTTTATGTGTAGTATTATGACTTGTTAGTATAAAAATGAACCGTGATTCTAGTTTATATAAGATGGTTGTTAAATACTCGTAATTATCGGTTGATTAACAAACTGACAAAACTCGCCGGACTTGATAGTGGATCTACGTAATTAATAGACCTTTGATCAATTTTGTTTTTCTTTAATTTATTTGCCGACTTTCTTTAACCGTGCTGTCTGCCAAAATCCTGCAATTATCGGATGGTCAATCAATTATCACGTCAGTGATTTTTTTTGCTCAAATTTACAGCCGATTTTTGGCTGCTTCCCAATCGCAAAAATACACGTTTTTTCCCCAAAATTCCCCAAAAAAGCCCAACTTCCAAAAAAATAAAAAAAATTTGTTGGTTTTTTTTAGAAAGAAGTCTCATATAACTTAATTATGATTTCTTAAATCTAGGTCTCAACTTTATTTTTTAAACATCTTACAAAATATATAACTTTAATTTAGTCATTTTTGTCCGTAAATCATTCCCAAACTTGCCACTTTTATTGATTAAAAAAAATCCCAATTTGACCAGACTCCTTTTCTAGAAAATTCCCTGAACATGCACTTAAAAACAATATCACTTCTGTTACTTATAATCCTATTTATAATGCTTAATTTTTCCCAATTTCATGGTTTATCGCGCTATTTTTCCCAATTTCACGGTTTATCGCGCTAATTTTCCCAATTCAAATGGCACAGGCTGTAACAAATTAAAGCAAAAAAAATCACTGCACGTTATCATTAGACAACTTACATCACGCGCGAAGTGGCATGAGTGTGTTGTTATAGCAACCAATATTAAGGGACTTCTTTGTCACGGTCAATTTACGATCAGTGCTGGGGGTTAATTGTGTAACTGTTAGATAAACAACAAACAATAAACTTGCTAATCGCCTGTGGGAGGTAGCACGCCTTAGCAAAAATAATCGGGCAGCTTGATTTTCGCTTTTCCAGTCTTGTTTACTTAAAAAATCAGGCGACTTGATCTTCGCTTTTCTGGGCTTGTAGGGCGATAGAGGAGTAAATTGTTATTGTTTACATTCGGGATTTTCAGCGCATGCGCACTGACTGGTTAGCAAAAACACTGGTTACAGTAATGGAAAACATGTATAAAGGACCTTTGTTTAGTCAATAAAACGATAAAATAATCCATAATAACCATCATATCTCTTACATAATCTCATCAAATTATTAACACTTTTTTACGGTGCCGAAGTAACCAGGTGCCGAAGTGACTAGATACCAACAAATGAAGGGTTCCAAAAGAGGTGCAGTTCGAGAAGAGGTACTTTAAGGATAGTATGGGCGTTTATAAGGCCCCTGCTTCAGAAGGAGAAAACTGTTAGCTCTTTATATTTAAAAACATATTTTTGAGGTTAAGTAAAGCACCATGAACAAAACATAACTTTTACCAATTACTGTTACAGGATAAGCTGTGATAAACGAAGGTCGCTCGCCAAGTTTCGAACCGTAACCTTTGTCAAAATCAAATGATGAAACATGCGCATTTTGAGGGATTGGTCCGCTTTTATATCCGGCATATTCGGCCTGTGAAATAACACTTGAAGCACGTTGTCTATCTTTCTCTGACAAGTATATTAGCGGATCATGTACAGATGAAGATTGACTTTCTTTATCCATGATTTTCTACTTTCAATTTACATAAGTTTCAAAGCCAGCTTGGCAAACGTGATCCGTAGACACGAATATTCAAAAGGATGACAAATAAACGGAATCTGTTAATATAAGAATATAAAACTAACAAATTTACAACTTGTGAAAGTATTGAATGCACTGTAAGATAAAAAAATGTGTTGGGTTGTCTACACTCGCAGATGCGGAAATGTCATTCCGAGGTTAGAGATCACTAAACAAATAAAGTATGTATGGTTTAAAATATTGGTTCGCGTGACGCTTCCGAGTCTCTACAGTGATATTGAATTTTCAATGGTAAAATGGGTCTTAACACCTACTTGCAAAAGTTTGAATAATCAAATTATTCTTTGAAAAAAAAGTATCATCCATTAGTCAATCTTCAAAAGGTATTTGAAGATATGTGCTTAAAGGGGCCTTTTCACAGATTTTGGCATTTTTTAAACTTATTCATTAAATGCTATATATTGATAAATGTAAACATTGGATCATAAAAGCTCCAGTAAAAAATCAAGAAAAAAATTAAAAAAGGGAAAAGAACATTGCCCGGAGCAGGTTTCGAACCAGTGACCCCTGGAGTCCTGCCAGAGTCCTGAAGTAAAAACGCTTTAGCCTACTGAGCTATTCCGCCGAGTACACATTCGTGACGTATTTTATACCTTATATAAGCAATCTTCGTAGTTTCACAAAATTTAACGACAAAAACAGAACTCTCCAAATTATTCAATCGTTTCGCGTTGCAACGCTTTATAATTTTTAGGTTTTAAAATCGTCAAAAGATGCATATAATGGCTATATTAGAGCATGGTTAATGTTCAGTATTACTGTTTCCACACAAATATCATAACTAAAACGAAAACTTACGGATCTGAAACAACTTTTTTCAATTTTGTCAATTTACCAAAGCGTGAAAAGATCCCTTTAAAATAGGTTTTGTTTTGTTAATCAGCTGAAGAACATCTGGGTATCCAGCGTAATAGGCATCAACACCAAAAGAGGACTCTTTCATAAAATTGCGACGCCAGGACTACTATATGGAGCAGAGACCTGCAGAACCACCATCAAGAAAGTCAAGATCTTCATCACCACTTTTCTCAGGAAGATCCTTAAGATCCGCTGGACAAAGAAAATGTATGGAGAAGAACAATGCAGCAGCCCGTTGAAGAGGACATCCCTCAAAGACGTTTGCGAAGGATAGGCCACACCATTCAAACGTATGAATATTATGCGACATGGCAATATCTCACCTTAAACCCCAACGGGTGAAGAAAAAAAGGGCGGCAAACAGTCGAGACCGGGATGCAGATGCCAAGCAGATGGACAAGACGTAGGGACAGCTGGATAGACTCTCCGAGAACCGAAACGCTTGAAAAAAGCTTGTCGGCGGCCTATATCCCAGACGGGACCACATGCTAAGATGAGATGTGCTGAGGTTGAGATTTCATGTCAAGTGGCCAATATCTCATTAGTGCATTTAACTGCAAATGATTATCAATAGACACAGTTTGGCAAAAATATGTTTCGGTATTTTTCTAGTTTTCGCAAAACAAACTGTCTTCTCAAGAAATAATGTTGAACTTTTGTTTAAGAGAAAGTTAACAAAGAATTTCGGGATAATTAATGTTATTTTCACAAACAGTTTGCAATTCAATTCAAATTAAATTAAATTAAACATATTTTATTCAAGTCTCAATCACTTTGTAAGTTGTCGTAGTTTTGTTTTACAAATTTTCATGAAAAGTGTCAGTTAGTATGTTGCAAACATATGCCACTTCTTCGGTTGATTTTAACCGTAATTAATCTGATAAATCTTTTTTCTTCAAAATATTTTGTCTATAATATTAATTTCATGGAAACTTTGTCCGATATTGTGTAAACATTCATGAAAAACTTCCTTTTATCTTATAAAAAGAATGCAATACACAGGAATAATGGAAATTGTTACAATGCAAGCCATATACAGCAATTCGTGTGCGATAGATTAGTCTGGATTACCTGCCCCTGACACTTTGTAAAGTATTAGTACGACGGGAACCAGAATAGCGATAGATTTGTTTTATGACCAAACGCAGTGGTCCCCCTTGCATTACTGTTTGACAATCTTCCAAGTAGATGAGTTTCTTATTAAAAAAAACAACACAATTTCAATGTATCCCCGGCTTACTATAAACCGACCATAAAACAAAAAATATGCCTCTAGTATAAACAAATGCTTGTAAACCGCGTAACGTTTTCAGTACGATCTGTATGTAACGCTGATATTAGGTCCCAGGGGTAGTTTGGACCAATTTCCGTCATAAAATCGTAAAAAAATGTACATGACAATATCTAGACCAAGATCGATTCTGTGTAATGTGTGTCGAAAAACTAGGTAAACGGGTCAAACTTTAGACAAACCTTATTATCACTATAGAAGCTATTTATGAATCAATGTTTATGAATATTAATTGGAGTACTTATCTTTACATAATTGAGCCGCGTTCTGAGAAAACTGGGCTTAATGCATGTGCGTAAAGTGTCGTCCCAGATTAGGAGTCCGCACAGGCTAATCAGTGACGACAATTTCCGGTTTTTATGGTATTTTTTAGTTTCAAGGAAGTCCCTCCTCACCGAAAATCAAGTTTAGGCGGAAAGTGTCGTCCCTGATTAACCTGTGCGGACTGCACAGGCTAATCTGGGACGACACTTTACGCATATGCATTAAGCCCAGTTTTCTCAGAACACGATTAATATATATATAAGTTCGAAACTCGGTACCGTACATAAAAAAATATGTCCCCCACTAGAACCAAAAATTATTATTCTATCGTTATGCAACATGCAACATGTTCAGATTAATATCTTGAAAATATTGGGATCAAGTAAAAATCTGGGTAACGTGTGTCGAACAAATATGCCAAATCTTAGAAAAAATCTTGATGAAACATGGGTAACATTACAATATCAAATCAACATTTCATTGCTATTCAAGTGGGAAAAACTAGGTCACAAACTCAGGTCTTTCACAATTAGTGTGTCATAGACTCAGGTGAGCGCTTATGGCGAATAATGACCCTATTGTCAATTTTAAACTAATTTTTATGTTTTGTTGACTGTAAATGAAAGATGAAAGTACCAAAAATGAAGACAATTGCACCGATCAACATCACATAAAATACAAACCATTTACGCAGTTTTTTTTCGGGAGGGGTTGGGGTGCGGATCGAGCCTAGTGCTCGATTGGTCTTTGACGGTCCGGGTACTATTAAGTATACTTACATGTACACTTGTTACGGTAAATATAAGAAAACGTACCCAGGATTTTAACGTTAAATCGGTCGTTGTCGGCTATTTAAAAAAATAATTATGTTCATTTTTATGTCAAATTTTCTGTTAAATGGCCTCTATTATCGAAACTCACACTCAAAAAGCATGTTGATGCAGTATTTTTAAAAGCGAAGTTTGTTTCAGATAAACAATATCGTTTTACGGTAATCGGTAGCGCGTTTTACAACATTGGATTTTGGACGGGATTACAAATCGGGTACATTCTAATATCGACCGGGTACGTTTAAGTATATTTACCGTACCCGAGGTACATGTAAGTATACTTAAGAGTACCCGGGGTACATGCAAGTAGTACCCGAGCCGACAATAACAACTCGAGCGTTACTAGTGGCGACAGTTTTTGTTATTCGTTATAGTGTATTGGAGGGACCGCTGAGAGGGTTTTTTATCCATGCACGTTACAATTTAAAAACAATTAACTGTATTGCTTTATTTGTTATCTGTCAATATCGTTAAATGATGGGTTTCATAATTGTCAGAAAATATTGGAATGATTTCGACACAACTATCAGAGTATGCTATTGAATACCAGTCCGAAGCTTAATATATGCACAGTCAAGCAACATGTAAATACAATATACGAGTGAACTGAATACCAATATAAATCGGAAAAATGAAATGAAAGACGAAGCATCAATCACATACAGTGTCGGATCGCTTGATTTCGGTTTGCGCGTTATTCCATGTAATATTTTCCCAATTCGAATAATTATTTTCAGATTAAATGCATCAGTTGCTACCTTCTTAAAGTACACATTCATTCAAATACAAATTGAGATAAGGCAGAGGTAATGAAAATCTACCATTAATTCAGACAGTCGTACATGAAAAGTCGTAATTATAGATGGATATATTGTATCGCAAATTGTTTAATAATATCGCAATAGCACGAACATTCGCCATCTACTGATTATTATCCGGATTATTAAACGAATATTTAATGACAAAAACTGCAATGCAAACGTGTTTTTTCTTAGACGTTGCTTTTTGCAATTTGACAATCAAAGCATATTGGTAAAAACGTAAATCTTATCAGGCTATAAATTCAATTATCCAACACATTTTTAAGTCACATATATATTTTTAAGTCACATATATCACATGTATACAAAGCTGTATACATGTATGTGTTTTGATCTTTTAGACATAACATCGGTTGGCTCGCCATTTGTAGTAAATATATCTTAGCATATTCTGAATTCTTTGGTTAATATCTGAATTCACAACTTCTCATAATAAATTGCTGAACAGCGATTTATTTATGTAGCTGGGGTTTGCGTTCCCGGTATTTTTTTAAATAAACTATATCTGAAACATCGAAGCATTAATACAAAAATAAATACAAAAGCTGTCTGATTTCCTGTAATGCATTTAACGCATTTAAGCCTAGTGGAATCTCCAATACCGAGACCAATCTTTCTAAATTGGATCAATTTATTTCCAAAATTAGGGATATCTAGTATATTTATTTCTATATTTAGAATATTTCTTACAAAAATTCCTTTAAGCAAACAGCGCAGACCCAGATGAGACGCCGCATCATGCAGCGTCTCATCTGGGTCTACGCTGTTTGCCAAGGCCTTTTTTCTAGACGCTAGGCATAAATGGGTGAAATAAGTGTTCGTGAAACGCATCATATGTAGCTGTTACAAGTATACAAGCTTTTGAAAGTGTGAGGTTTGGGAAGTAATTATATCAATGATATGTTAAAATCAACGTCAGAAAAAAGAAGATATAATTAAAAACCGATAAATTGCATTGCAAATTGTTCAATGTAATCTCTAGATCACGAACATTCGTTATGAGCTGATATATCCTATATCCTTAGAGATTAAAAGGTGCAATTAAGTGACTATATAATGAATTTGAATGTATTTCAATGTGGCGATCAACGTCTATTAATCAATATGTAAATCTTGTAATGCCATGCCACTAATAATCCAACACAATTCGAAAACATGCTTTGTGTTTTAGGATATGGCCTAATGTGCCGTTATGCTGACTGAATTTAGAAATGATATATTTTACCGTTCGGTTACATCATATATGAATTCTATGGATTTCGGTATTCAGTCTTTAACTACCCAATACAGCTTGTCATCGAAACTGGTACTGAGAAGATAAGTCAAATGCAATGCTTACATTTCACACAATTATAGATATTTATATGCACTCATTGTATTTGACTCATCTTTTCAGTGCGAATTTCGAAAATTTAAAAATGCGCATTAGCTGCATTTCTGTATTAATCTGGAATACGAACTATGCTTGAAGTTAAGTGTATTTTAATATATATGCGTATTCATTAACTTTGGGTGGGACGTTCAGACTGAAATGGTTATCCACGATTGTGTTATAATCGAAGTATAGGATTGATGAATATCCAGAAACATTATCAGTTAAGAAATCATGGACCATCCGTTAGACTTTAATGAAGACTAGTAACCAATTGCCAACAAAATACAGGACAAGACAACATACAACACATAAAACAAACATCATGATTAGAACAAGATATATTGAAACGGTCTCTGCAATCCATTAGGTACTTATACTGGTTTAATTTTATCGAGCTTCATGTTATTTAAAATGTAAGCAATAAATACGGACATGCCAGCCATGTATGTTTGTAATTGTTTGAATAACAATTATGCAGCGTTCATATTACGCCGCACGTCGCAATATAGCTGCCGTTGCTGTGACTAAATTTACAAATCGACGTCACGCAATATCATCGAACCAATTGCAAAAACTATCCCTCTTCTTACCGAGAAGCAACATTTTACAAGACATACGCACTGTATGCGATTTGTATTGATATCTTAAATAAAAAAAAGTCCGCGCTTTAAATGTAACGTAAATATGTTTTGAATGCGACGTAATACAATTTTTACAACAAACACATCATATATTATCTGATTTTCACATGCTGCTGCCAGTACAATTTTCGGTCTGCAGAATAGCTTAAAACGAATCATGCCGTTATAACAACCAGCGTGATCGATTACGATCTATTTGTTATTGTAACTAGGTTTTGGGCTCACTTTTGCATTATAGACTGTAATGAAAAATAAAAGGCCTTGTTGTGTAGAAACTGCACCGATTATGATCACATAAGAAACAAACAACAACAAACCCTTTTAATTCTAGACACTTTACTCGTAACGCCATGTACCGGAGACACTTTACTCGTAACGCCATGTACCGGAGACACTTTACTCGTAACGCCATGTACCGGAGACACTTTACTCGTAACGCCATGTACCGGAGACACTTTACTCGTAACGCCATGTACCGGAGACACTTTACTCGTAACGCCATGTACCGGAGACACTTTAATCGTAACGCCATGTACCGGAGACACTTTACTCGTAACGCCATGTACCGGAGACACTTTACTCGTTACGCCATGTACCGGAGACACTTTACTCGTAACGCCATGTACCGGAGACACTTTACTCGTAACGCCATGTACCGGAGACACTTTACTCGTAACGCCATGTACCGGAGACACTTTACTCGTAACGCCATGTACCGGAGACACTTTACTCGTTACGCCATGTACCGGAGACACTTTACTCGTAACGCCATGTACCGGAGACACTTTACTCGTAACGCCATGTACCGGAGACACTTTACTCGTTACGCCATGTACCGGAGACACTTTACTCGTAACGCCATGTACCGGAGACACTTTACTCGTAACGCCATGTACCGGAGACACTTTGGGAGGCGACTTCTGCAAGGAATAGGTATGATTAAGTGTTGAAAGGCAATTTAAGGATACGGTACAGTACAAACACCATCATTTTACGAAGGTCTTTATTTCAGCTGTAATGTGTCAATCCAATATCTTACAAATGAGTTTAATTACTGTCAGAAAAACGACAGGATCTAGGTTTTAGGCTGACCCGTACGAACCGTCAATATTCTTTTTCAGGAAATGAATTGCAAAAACAGCATAAACTGAATGCCAAAATCAATCCAGAGAATGAAAGGAACGACAAAGCATCAATCTAATATAGTATGAAAAGCATCGCTCTCTGTTTTTGCGAAATGTCAATTTAACAATTTAAAATTCTAAATAATTATTTCCAGATTAAATGCATATTATGTGTTCTATTAACAGTACTTTTTCTTTCGGGGTGATGATATATAATGTTTTTTCGCTCAAGAACAAACTTATTGAACGCAAAAGCTATTTTCATTAGGGAATGCCGAAACCTAAATCCCCTATTGCATAACCCATTCTACCCAGTCTATGGTAACACTTAGACTCGTCCAGTCGTTAAAACCACTGCCCTCGACCAGAATCGAGCGTGTCGCATATCCGAGTTAGTAGCTGGTTTATACAATTCTTCATTTTCCACCCTCCCCTCACTCAATAACTTATTGTAACGCGATGCTTGCCGGATTTGTGTTATATTCCAGTGTTTTCGATTCCTACGAGCTCCCTTTGAAACCGGAAACGTCACGGCTGGGACTTTGCAGCATGCGGAACAACGTTAGTCTGGCAAAAGGTTTACATATTTCGGATCCTGCGTGATTAACTGTACCAGTCTTGGAGAACAAATTATTATGTTTATTGGCATAGTTTCGATGAACACACTTCCAACTTGTCACGTGGGGAAAACAGTATGAACTTAAATTTCCGCCGTTCTCGGGGGAACCTGTGTAGTAAAATGATCACAGCCTTTACATTTAATTGCCAAACCTATAATACAAAACATTGTGTAGTATAACTTTTTTGGCGTTTGTCGTTGAATACATGAATAGGAATGAAATAAATGAATACAGATGTGATTTCAAACATATATTACAAACATACAAATTATTAAATGCCATCTCAAAATCGCGCACACATTCAACAGATATTAGCTGATAATGAATATCTTTACGTTATTGAAAAGGGTATCTTAAATGATCATAGACCGTAATTCAAATCTGTGTCTTTACTAGAAGCTTTTATTAAAATGTGGAAATCAACGTCTGGTAGGTAATACGAAAATCGTATCATTCCATTACAGTAATAACCCAGCACCATTCCAAGGCATGTGTTGGCTATTTGATTGGAGCTTGTTCTCATTACGCTACTGTCTACTGTAAATATTAATATATTGGCCGATTATTTTAAACAAAATAGAAAAAGATACTGGTATAACCATTATCTATGATTTTGTGTTACAACCCCCAAATAACAATTATCTATGATGTTGTGTTATAACCCCCAAATAACCATTATCTATGATTTTGTGTTGTTACCCCAAAATATTTCATAGTTCATTTTATTTACATTGGTTTCCCTTTTTTTACTGGCATCCGTGTGCAGTTTTCATTAATGGAACAGAATTTTGTAGGTTTAAAAAAATCTGCTTCATCTTGTAAGCGTAATTTCATATTTTTCTCAACTTCAAGGGGGGATGATTCTGAACTTATTCTTACGTTGCTCATTTACGATAGGAGTTGAGTACTCATTGATATGAAAACACTGTAAAAGTTTTAATGTGTTTACGACCCCCCCCCCCCTATCTCTCACACGTATATTTCATGGGCATACTAATAAACAAAAATGTTTACAATAAAACAGCATATTTAATTAAAACTAAAATGTCTACATCAAAACAAAAAGTTAACATAGAACACAAATAGAATAATTTGATTCTACTGGGGCTCAAACCTTGGGCCTCTCACATGTGAAGCGAGCGTGTAACCACTACATTACGGAACCGCTTGAAAAATTACCTTCTAACTAAGATATTAATAAGCTATTAATAGTCGTTTGAAATGTAAACCCGAAGTTTAAACGCTGGATAGTGAGCGGGATTAAAGGTCCATACCAAAGGGTCCATACCACTGGCAAGATACGGGTCAGGCCTGCGGCCTTCTATATGTGGTTCTTAAAAAAACCCTGTAAGAGGACTTGATAGTAATGAGACTGGGGTGCTGTGATGGTGCTCCTCATTGATAAGCGGCTGCTTCCTTTATCAAGACTCATTATTACAATTAATAATACGTGTCGCGCTTCGCGCTCTATAGCGCCTTTATTAGTAACTAGGTGGTTGCTAGGATAGTGGAACATAGAAGTTTTGCTTTTATACAAAACCAGAAAGTTTCACCGGTTCGCGTATTTGCCCAGTCCCTGTGATCTTTTATTATTGCCCAGTCCCTGTGATCAGTTATTAATTAAAAGAATTAGCTTTGCATTATTGGCAATAAATGTTGTAGTAAATGTAATAGGCACAAATGCAATACTTATTTACACTAATTTACGCACAAAAACACCACTATGCAAGGTATTCTGACAACAAAAATATATACATTGATCCGTAAAATAACTTCTCCTCCCAAAAGCGAAAAAAAACACGTATTACATACTAGTCGCCGCACTTCAGTGCGACGTCAATCATGTTGTAAGACCACGAATCAATCTGCCACTTTAAAGAAGTCATTGTCGCAAGTCTAAGTGAATTGTGTGTTTAGTCGTTAACTACCCAATTATGCATGTCATCAAAATTTGCACTGACAGTACGCGTACAGTTCAATTATGGTTTCAGGTGAAAGAACGTTAAGGGATATCGCATGCTGAGAAAAATCCACGCGTCAAAATGTGCAAAGCTGCAGTTTTTTTTTAAATATTTTGTTAACAAAAAACTTACACAATGCTTGATGTACATTATATTTCAGAACCCATGGGTTTTAATTTACCAATGGGCAGATACTTGTCGATGTAGCATGATCCACGATTATGTTAGAGTAAATTGGTCCTCGATGCGTTACAGAATTGATGAATGCCTAGAAACATTTTGTGAAAAGAACATTTTGGAGCCTCCGTTTGTCATAAATTTAGGAATTGTGGCCGAGTTCCAAAACAATACATCAAAATACACATAAATATAATTATAACTAATTATGATTACAGAAAGGGGATAGACAAAACAAAATGTACTGTGAGCTTATACATGTATAATATCGTTATCATCCATTTAGTTCGATTGTTTCAGACTCGTTGAGATAGTACTCATACAATGTTATAATAAAAACCACAATACGAACGACCCTGTCATCTGATGACTTGTTCTTCTTTTACATCTTAAATGTGTTTGGGAGACCTTGTAAATACAAACAATTGGTATCAATTGTATACTTATTGCACTATAACATTAACATGTGAAACGCGAAACATTATGTGCCCTATCCTGAACTTTGTTGTAGTTTCTTGAAATTTTGACGTTAACTTACAAATCCCATGATTGTAAAGCTTATTTTAACCGTACATTTTATAATTTATTTTTATATTCTTTCACACAGGAACAACATGTCGATCTCGTTGTATTTCGTGCTTCAATCAACAAATATATTAATTATTATGAATTCGTTTCTTTTTTAACATTTTTTTTTCAAGAAAGGAAAATTTGTTGTCAAAACTAATAAATGATGTTTTATTAATTTTAAGTAAGCTTTCAGAGTTGTGAAGACTGGGTATGTAACGCCAAGATTTAATCCTGACAATTGCCCTAACACCCGACCGTTTCAAACGTAAAAGTGGATTAGGTCGATTAAAAGCTATATAGTTAATATTCATTGTTTAAATTTGTATTGTGTACCTCCTAATGCATTGTGATTAACGAGTTACGTTTCATGGGTGTAGAACGCTCTACCGAAATACGTAAAATAAAAAAATAATTACACAATCAGGAGAGAGTTGGACGCTTCTCTTTTGGCTGAAGTTACCGTATTAATAACGTAAAGTGATGGTTGCCGTGAGTTTGTTCGTAACAGTGAAGGGTGCCTCGAAGAACAAAGGCAAATCTTTAACGGATACATTCATTTCAACTGTAATTGGTCCGTTTAGAATGTCACTCATGTTTTCCATTACTTTAAGGATAATGGTCGATGCGTACACCTGGATTTCATAGCACGAAACTGAATATCGTTTATGAACGCCAATATTAATCAGGCTAATTATCGAAACGACACATCATCAATCAAATACAATGTATTTAATTTGGATGTTACTTAAAGAAGTATTATTGAAATATTAATTACATATAATTATTTATTTTGTTTTTTTCTGACTACCTATAAACTTTGATAATTCGTGGTCTTACAACATGATTCAATAATAGAAAACTTGTAAGTACAGTAAGTGCGGCGTTTTAATATGAATATACAAGTTGTTTTTATTTTACATGTTTGGGCAATAATCGACGCATTTGTTATCAAATCCGCAATTTGTGTAAATACCCATTTTAACAATGTGTATTTAATAAGGGTTTTCACACATAAAGTTACAAAATATATTGAGGTTTTACGTAGGGACTCTAACAACAAAATGACATTTACCCAATACTCTGTATAATGTAAGTCAATCAGGTCAAAACATATATCAGCATAATGACACTAAGCTCCAATCAAATAGCCAAACTCATGACTTGGAATGGTGCTGCGTTATTACTGTATTGGAATGATACAATTTTCCTATTACTTACCTGACTTTGATTTCCAAATTTCCATAAAAGCTTCTAGTAAAGACACAGAATGATTTGAATTACAATCTATAATCATTTCAAAAACCCCTTTCAATAACGTACAGATATTCATTATCAGCTAATATCTGTTGAATGTGTGCGTGATTTTGAGATAGCATTTGATCATCTGTATGTTTATATATGTATTAGAAACCACATCTGTATTCATTACTAATTTCATTCCTACCCATTTATTCAACGACAAACGCCAAAAATAGTTAAACTAAACAATGTATTATCTTAAAGGTTTGGCCAGTAAATGTCAAGACTGGGGTCACTTGTATAACACAGGTTCCCCCGAGAACGGCGTAAATTTAAGTACATACAGTCGAGTTACCATTACCGGATCAGAAGCGTTATAAAGTTTTGCTTGAGAAAAAAAATGTGTTGATACTTCTTTTATTCCAGTTTAATAAAATATAACCTATGCTTACTCTTAAAGTAAAAATTCTAATTTGAAAATGCAGACACTATCTTTTTGTGGCACGTTTTTTTCACATCGGAATTCATTCATTTACGGTTCACTTGGAGAGTATCCTGCATTATCTGCTCAATGAAAAGGTTGAAAAAGACGGGAGAGAACAGACAACCCTGCCGAGCGCCTACTGATATCCTGAAGAAGTCCACATTTGTCCGTGGAGAGAAGTACAGCGCTGCTGGTGTTTGCTCAGTGTTCTTGAATAACTTTCACAAGTCCTTTGTCAATGTTGAATCCTGTTGAAAATGGAGTCACAGGTTGCCATATGTTTTTATATTATTTGATATCAGACAATTATATTTTGTCGTAGGAAAAGGCGAACCTTGCCGACCCTTTTTATGCGTCATATCGAAAGAGTCTGATATCATATGATACAAAAAGTCACCAACGATACGTTCTTATTATTATGCCACCAACTTCGGGTAAAAAACAAATGAAACATGTGAAATAAAACACACCGCAAATGTTTAGCAGTTTTCAGTATAGTACAATATTCACACGAGTGAGCCTGATGCCGCCAAAATAGACCGATGTGTAGTGTTTATTGCACACATGAAATAGTTCTATAAAAGTCAGTCATGAATTATAACATGATAACACACATTTATTCGATTAGCAACAATGGAAGCAAAAAGTTCTACTTGAGGTGAGATACAACATTACAGAAGTAACATTATGTCAATTTATGTTTTAATACAGACTGACAGCTAACTGCAGTCTAGATGAACTGTTTGGTATAAGAGTGCAAATCGTAAACTTTTAATACAACAGAAACAATGCTATCCTTCAGATTATAAATTATCACAACCAATGGTATTTCTAACAAGTAAGTCTTTGGTTGATTTTTACACCATCAATTCTTGCATTCAGTATTTAACAATAAATTATTATTCTTGAAAAAAAATGTGTCAAAACAGGGTACTAGGTAAAACAAATATTCACTAGTTGCATTTTACATTTTCGTCGCCTTTGTGATGTTCGATTGTATTTAATGGTATGGGACTAATACGCGATCGATTGAAATAACATTATTATTCTATAACATAATTATTTTCTTGGTTCATAAGGACGAAATCGTTCAGCTGACATATTCTTAAGTTATGACGTAGATGTACTTCGAATGTTGTGGAAAATTAATGGCTGCAAGCAACATCTTAAATACAGTTATTTAGTACGTGCATATATTGTTACTCTGTTGCAAACACAACGAAAGTGCAAACTCCAACATGACTCTGTAATTATCACAAAGGCTAATTGTGAATTGTGAATTATATTATTACGTTTGTAAATTATGCATATTCACATTCGCATTATTATGTTAAAGTTAAGATGGCGATTGTTAAAATTGTATTTACGCGAATTTTAAATCACGTTTCAATTTTTTCCGGTACTTTTCCAAGAATGTTAATTATGAATACTATCTGCGTGTTTCGTCGACAAAACCATCAAAAGTATATTTCAGTAATCAACTTGTTTTTTAAACGCTGTGGTGATTTGTGCGTGTTATTTTTTAAAGACTTAAAAAAAAATGTCAAGAGGGCATGACTAACGAATGAATAAACTTCAGAGAAGAATGATAATCTAATATTTAGACGGGGCTAAAATTGTATTATCTGCGAGGAACATAATTATTCAAGATACTTTGATTTTTTTGTCCTTAATGGAAGTTTGTCGTGAGCAATTGCGTGCTAAAAACCATTTATAGGGTCAGATGGGTTTCTCGACTTAATTCCTGAAAGAATTCGAACACTCAGCTGCAATCAAAGTTAGAATTGTTATAACGTGCAGTTGATCGAAAATCGAACCTTTAACATAGACTTTCGAAATTTTGTTTAAATAAACATTGTGTGTTAATTGACGCTTGAACGAGATGTACTGACCGTGTTCAGATGGGTTGTAGATTAAGTAACACGAACTAAGCAAATACCAGTCTAATTGTTCGCAAAATGAAACGTAGAAACTTGAATATTAACGTTGTGTAATACAATTTAATTACCGCAAATATCACATTATTTTTAATCTGCACCAATATAGACTGATTGACTTGCATAAAATAAATGTCGAAAGAAACATCTATACACAAAGGCAATTGGAGTGTATGTCAACGTAGGGGCGTGTCATTTTTGCCATAAGGATAAAATAGAAACCGGAGTTGATCGGTTTTACAACCTGCACTTATCGCATGAACATTTCACTCTGTTAGACGAACATAATAACTCACTGAACAAACAATTACTTTGAGATCAACTAAATCATAATTTACAAAATACATCAAACATAAACATTATATACCGCACCATGTTTTAACAAATGATGAATTAATGCTTGAAATACAAACGAATAACGTAGACATAATTGATTCCAGTAATTGTCCGCAAAGTTAAAACATGAACATGTCCAGAATTGAAAATATCAATATTTAAAAAGCGTTAATTAAAACAGTAAGTTTTGTAATATTGCACGATAATAAATAGGTTTTTTAAGTGTACATGCAAATGTCATAAGTCTTATGTAGTTTTAAGAAATTATTGTGCGTTTGATCGTGGGTTTAAGAGGAGTGTATATTTGACCAACACTTTTTCGGGATAACGAATTATTCAATATCTTTTTATAGACGCTTTTGCGGATTGCATCAACAATTCGTTTAAGTTCTCGAGAATATATATTTGGGTATTTTAAGAAATCTCAATCAAACAAATAAAATGACAAACGGCGTTTCGAGGATATTGAATTTGCTATCTGCCTCAAAAATACATTCTTTATGCGATATTGACCCATTCGAATAGCAAAATAATCTTAAAAGTAGGTTTATGCATTAGCTACATGCATGTATCAAACATTTTTTGTTATGTTCATGGCGATATTGACAAGTTTCTGCAAAACATTGTTGATAGGAAGCTTATATGTAATAAAAAACAATTTGCTTATCAATATTTGTTTCAATATTGTTTCAAGGCACTGCCGTTTCAAAACATCCTGCACATTGTTGAAGTCACACCAACACTATTAGTGCATGATTCAAATGTCATTGACCAAGTATTTAAAAAAAGTATCGTACGGTTAACATAAAGTATGTACGAAACATACTTCAGCAATTTCGTCTGGAATCTGTCTATTTTCAAAACATGTGTGCTGCCCAGTTTTTGCACTAACACTTTCACACTTGCGGTTAGTGTTAACTTACATTGTATTAAACTTTCGGAAAAGTGTAAAGTGTAATTGCTACAAGTCATTGGTATAGCATAATACTTCAAGAAAGAATACATAAGCGTACATTGAATGTTAAGGATTCAGTTGGGCGAGTCCATAAAAAAACGTTTCAAACACGTATCAATAGTGTAGTCAGAAAAAGAAGGCAAGTAATTATTAAAGTATTATTATCGTATTAATGTATAGTCAAACCACGGGTATATCGCGGTATTTCATAATCGCCCTCTGGAGTTTGTTTATAAACAAACCTGCGTGACTGACTTGCAAAATTTGACAGAAAACATCTCTCGCTGTCAGTATGAATAGATGTTTTGTAAGTCAATACCCCCAAACGACGGAAAACATCATTTGGCACCCAATTTATGTAAAAATCCATAACTTTAGACACTGCTTGTAAATTACTGTGATATCAAATTTATTTGGTGTCTATTTCTATTCTATATGTTTAAATTTTTATGAACGTTGTTGATTGTTAATTTGAATGGTATGTCAGATCTGAGTTTATTCATGTTTAATTTATTTTTATTGCTTTTTAACCTTTTTACCGCGGTATACTTGCAACGAACAAATAAACAATAATTGCGTACAGCGGTTTTGTTTTGGTTGCTACCGCAGTTAAAATAAAAGGAATTTCGTCATAAAAATGCAATTATCCAATGCAGTTAAGTAAAATATTTTGACTTTTAAATCATTTATCTGATATATGACGATAGTTATAGACGCAAATGAATATTCCTTAAGTACTGCGAGATTACCAAGTTTCAGGATATGTCGAATCAACCAACATAAATAAATGTTACGTGCGAATGTCACCTTGTTATTAGCCTTTCCAAAGACGCTATTACAACTGTAATTGAATTATCTACTTGAGATTTCGCCCATCTGATAAAGTTTGTGATGAAAATGTGCTCTGACATATGGCTTCCTATGTAGTTAGCTTCATCGTTATCTACATAACTCATTTCGCTGCACTGATAAGAATGTACAGTTGTATAATGATTGTCGACCACAGGCGTAAATAACATAATGTTGTGATTGTTTGTAATAGATTTTATGTAGTGCATAACATATCATAAATGCAGATATTGAAATTTATATCCAATAGGAAATAATTGTAATTCTAAAGTACAGGTGAAAGTAAGACTAGAAGAAATGTTCAAACACAGATCTATACAATCAATCTGAATACAAAATAATATACACGAGGTGGGAACATGCATAGGATACACTGGCGAAGTTATGGCACATTTTGTGTATCATGTCAAAAAACGCCGAATAGCGCTGTTTTGTATGAAATGACGTTTCAATTCAGTGAACTCATAACATGTTATGCTGATTTGTTTGTGTTGATAATAACTGGTTTGTTCGCGTATGGCCATGACTTTATTACAAAGTAAATAATTAATTGTTGTATTATAAATCATTAAACAATCATGGTTGCCATGGAAGCAAAAATGTTCTTTTTTCATATTTATTACTATTTTAAAGAATCTAAGACAAAAAAACACAGACATATCAACAACATAAGATATGGACAGATATGGAACATCGTAAACATATAAATAATATTTAAAATGTATGCAAATTTTCTAGAAAAAGGTGTGTTTTCAGAAATAGAACATTTTGTATAGCTACCAACTTGACACAAAAATGAAGAATTGCTCATGAAACAATTTGTGTTGTGCATCTATATGAAACATAATAATAATGAGAACTTGTTTTGGTGTTCGCTATTTGTCGTTTTGCTCGATCTGTATTTTTGGCTAAAAAACCTGACCTATAGGATGCAGCTTAAGAAAACAATATTCCGGTAAGTGTTTTTTTTTTTACTTCATCATGAACACAACCATTAATATTGACATCCACAACTGAAAATTCTGAAAATAATAGAAGCATTTAAATTTTTACTCATAAACATCATCAAATAGAATGTATCACATTGCCGACAATTTTAATTGTGTTGTCACTTCAAATAAAAATGTAATTGCTTACTTGCCAAAGAGGGATTGCACAGAAATTTGCTATAAAATTGTATCATACAAGTTAAAACCCTATTCAGTTCACAGTGTGTCTGCTGTAAATTTATCAACTGCTTTACAATTATCTTGAATTACATAAGTGAAAATAAAATAGCAAGAAGAATACATGAACAAGAAACATTCTCAACCACATGTAATTACTGCCATTCCTGGAAAATTCAACTACAAAAACTAAAATGAGAAGTTTGTTATATTTGACAACTTTCGGGTAAAAATGTCTAAAATCTTTATTTTGACAACCAAAACAACTCATTCAGACACCCTGATTGCTTCAAAAGATTAATTTTACATTAAAGTCCAACCAGACAGACAAACTTTGATATTGATTGAAGAAAACAACTGAACAACTAAGAAAAACCTACTTTGAACAAAAGCAGGAATTGTATCCGCCCTACTTTGTTAATTGACATATAAGCTTAGGTTAATTTAGACCATAAAAATCAAAAGAAAAACCGTAAATTATAATTCCCCGTACTTAATGATTTAGCTTTAGGTTCTAATTGAAAATCAAACTAATTTTAACAGCTTAAAAAAAGGTTGACAAAGTACGCGAAACGGTATTGCCAACTTAGTCATTTTTCTCTGAAACGACGTCAGCGCATTATGGGTAAAAGTCTCATTTCCCAGCCACATATATGAAAATGACAAAATGAGATGTTTAAACACGACCATGCCATCATTGAGTCTGTGAGATCTTGGAGATATCTGGTGGTGCCACACATGAGGTCAATATCATCAGCGAATTTCAAGTTTGAGATTGGTCTGCTGCCGATAGAGATGAAGGTGTGATTGTCGTGGATAGTATCCTCTCTTATCTTCTTAAGGAAAACGTTAAGCAGATCGGGGCAGAGCTGACATCCCTGACGGAAATGCACTGATAACCTGAATAAGTCACCTGTCTGCTTGGATTATTTAGCCTATCTCTTCGCTAATGTAGAATCTTCGCAGAACACGCGATCGAACGTTTTCGTAAAGTCGATGTCATTGTGTAAGAACTCACGTTGGTGTTGCAGGTGTTTCTCAATGCTGCAGTTGAAAATTTGATTAATTGTGCTCCGTTCAGCTCATAGTCCAGCATGGTCCAATCTTGGCGTTTCATTCGCCATGGACAATTAAGATTTCTTTCATCGGAATCTTGGCTTAAATGCGCTCTAACTCTTCATAAATCGTTTCGTTTTCTCCATTTTCGTAGTCTGATATTGGTTCGTAGACCTGGATAATGGTTATGTTTTGACATGCGGATGGAGATGAGTCTACTGTTCTAACGTTCCATGTTCTTATGGTTGTTCTCTTCGTAGCCATATTGATCGTTGGGTGCAGCTCCAGTACTTTTCTCGCGCATCAACCATGTAGTCTGGCAGTGGAGTTTTCGGTCGTTTTTATTCCATGCCTCGACCTACCGATCACGCTTGATAGTCGGTTTTATTGTCGTATTCATCTCCTTTCTGGGGGATTGAGTAAATCTTGGCGGAGCCAAAGTCCTCTCCAAGAACTTGGACCTGGTCGTCCAAAACGCCCAAGCCCCGTTACTTCTTTTCGCACGCGCCAGCCTACGCGGTTACAAGGTGTGTTTGGGTAAATGTCCCGGAACGAGACGTGAGAGTTGTCAGGCAAAAACAATTTGTGTCCGTCCCCTCGAGGGATCTGCTTCCAAGCGACAAAGTACCATCAATACGAAGAACACCGCCATACACTCCAATTTTGTTTACTCATTACATGTGTAAATGCAAACATCATATAATTACAAAACTATGTCTTCTCTGCGTTCTTTTATTATAGGATTGAGACGAAATTTTTCAACATTGCACTCCACGCACATCATTTTCTATATAATTGCTTATATCATTCATATAATGCATTTAAGCAAATTTTTGCAGCTTTGCTCTTGGGGATTAACTTTTGTGGCATAATATAAATCAGCAGACGTAAACAGAAATAGAAATTCCAGTCAACACAAAGAGGACTTGCATGTCAAACAAATTGATTTAATTATTAGTTTGGATAAAATTACTCTTTGTTTACAAGTCTTTCGAATGAAACTCGAAATAGGAGACTTTGAGCGAATTTTTTATTGAAATGATTGATCTAAGTTTGAAGAGAGTTTGTTCTTGAAAGTGCAAGACATTTTCAATGTTTAATATAACATGGTTATTTATAAAACAATAAAAACACATTTAAATTCCGTTTATAATTATCTTCGTTTTAATAAATTAGTTATTTTGTTTCTTATTCTTATTATTATTTTACTTTTATGACACAAAACACACATGACGTGAGACGAACTTAGGCGTTTGTTAGAATTGTTTGGGAGTTTTGAGGTCATATTCCCATGAGATTTGAAATACGTAATTAATATTATATAACCGTGCGGTGAAAGATGTGTCGCATACAAATTCTTGAATTTTATATCTCGCTCCTAAATTATATTCAAGGCAGTATGTTTGTCATCTTTTTAGAATTTCAGCATCAGATGCCATTTAGGTGAATTAACACAAATAATCCACTTAAAGCGGCAACATAGCGTACACATCAAACAATACAGTTCGCTTGTGCGCGTTTCTACATTTGTACGCAAATGACAAAAGAAATCTTGAAGATAAAACTGCAGCTGCAATGAAAATACTGTTAACGTTTTAAAAAAAAGATGCGCCAAAAAAGGCAACAGTTATGCACGCCGTCGTGTGTGGAATTCGTCTTGATGTCCGGACAAATTGGATTAAGTATTTCTTTTCCTGGATCTATTATGTGGGACTTAGTCTCTTACATACTCTTTTACACTGAGGAAAGCTGTAAAAACCTTTTTGAATACATTATATGAATGATCTTAGCAATTATATAGAAAATGATGCGTTGAGTTCAATGTTGAATAAAATCTCGTCTCAATCCTATAATAGAAGAACGCAGAGCAGACGTAACCATGTTATTATATGATATTAGCATTTAAACCTGTAATGATTAAATAAAATTGGAGTGTATGGGGTGTTATTCGTATTGATGGTACTTTGTCGCTTGGAAGCAGATCCCTCGAGAGGAAAGGCTCTATTTGTTTTCACCTGACAACTCTCATGTCTTGTTCATGGACCTTTATCCAATCACACCTTGTAACCGTTTCTGCTGGCGTGCGAATCGAAGTGACAGGGCTGGGGCGTTTTGAACGACCAGCTGCAAGTTCTAGGAGAAGATACAGGCGCCGCCAAGAGTTTAGTCTTTTAAATACTGTTGAATATCTTCTTATCTGTATTACAGTTAAAATAGAATGCCGACAAATTTATGAAAAAGTGAAGAGTCTGTGTAACCTTTTGCGTTGAACATTACCTGTTTGTAATTGATTTCAAAATATAAGGGGACATTTTAATATGCTTTAAACAAAAACAAATCATTTCCAGCAATATAAATCCCAGATACCACATCTTCTACGTTATAAATCAAATTCGAAGTATTCCTTGATTTACCTCGTTACCTTTGGACATAGATACATTTTTACACTGTGGAAAGAGCAAATATTAAGAAGTGAATGTATACCGGTGAATATATGGGAATTTCGAGGTAAATTTAATATAAATAAATGTGGTGTGCATCGTGTTATTTGCTACTGTTGTTTCGTGTATTAAAAAGTGGTTTGTTTATTCAATATGTGTTCATCCAATTTTGATAAACACAACAGCAAACGTGTAATAAGATATTACGAATATTAGAGAATCGGAATCTATTTACAATAAAAAGACACAGTTATATGTGAGGACAACGTAATAATATCAGCGTAAAATAATAAATTATCACCCAATTACGCATTCTTGAAAATATCTGTTTAGTACAGACGACCTTTTGTTGTACCTAGCTCTTTGATTATATAGAGGATATTTGTTGGATTCGGTGGATTATCGATTTTAATTCACGAGTGATCATAGAAAATATATATTTTCTATGATCACGAGTGAATTAAAATCGATATTCCACCGAATTCAACAAGTTTTCTTTTTATTTTATGCCTTTTCACAGTTTATATACATTTTTAAAGCGTTTAACTAAAGAATTTTGCTGAAATAATGACGTCATTTCGTCAAAAAATGACGTCATTTCATAGTAAACAGTGAAAATTATCGATAATTTTCACTGATAATTTTCATTGTTTGAAACAGTGAAATTATCAGTTTTAATTCACTGATATTTTTCTATAAACCACCGGAAAGCATAAAATAAATGGTTGTATTTAAATTGTAAACATCGCGAAATGTATAAACACATATAACAAATCTAATGTCCTTGAGCCGCTGTTTGTCATTAGATCTCCTTTCTTGGGAATTCATCTCACGTCTAATTATTTCTATTTTTTGACAGGACTTGTCCACCTTATTTGGGAAATCGAGACTTAAGATTTGTACTTTTGTTTTTTTACCAAAGCAGGTCTTTGGTTTTCAATTTCACAACGGTTAATGGAGCCCACTGCATTGAATATTCCGAATTTGCATACTTGAATATAATTTACATTTGTAATTTGTCAAGATTTGATGTTTATCTCCAAGCATTCACGTACGGAAAAATCGATATAATCAAGTACGGATAGTGAACCATGAGTTTTAGCAAACGTTTTAAGAGCTGGCGAAAGATTTGCGGTATGCAATTCTATACTATCTAAAATGGTATTGATTTAATGGAAACGATTTTTACAGTTAATGACACTCATTGTTATTCTCTTTTCATCATGTGTTCAGGGAAATCAGACATATGTTAAATTTGATTTACAGAAGTTATTTGATTTACAGAAGTTATTTTCCGCAATATCCAACACATTATGTCACTAAAATAGTATTCAGGCAATTATAGCCAAGTGATAATTTTTACATGATCTCTCCATGAAATTGCCATAGTTTGTTGAGTTTAAAGCGTTCTAGGGGAGAAAGACAATCAGTTGGAAATGTTGAGAGCTTGGCACGTTTTGTTCCAGCAAAAATCGCTTTTTTGGTTATGAACTATACCAAATGATGCAGAAACTCGCATTTTACATCTCAAAGCGAAACAAATCCTGACAAAAACCAAACATGAACACGCTTTAGTTAGCGTCTTTATCTGTTTTATCCAACATGCGTTGACTACTTGATACGCAATCCACAGTGGCTTTTCATAGGAAATTCTAAAATACATTTTTAATACATTTTTTAGTTTGTTGATATGTCTGAAAATTTGTATACGCCGCAAGTATATGATGCAGTTGATGAATAGACATTTTCTTCTGCGATAAACAAAAATAGTGAGGCGTAAAGATTGCAGTATACTAATTACTTGAGATATTTCGTACTATTCTTTACTATACTATACTTCACAACATTATACAATACTTAACATTTAAGACAGGATTTAAACTAATGACACTTGATATGTTATTCTTTGCTCGTGTTTTTCTTAGAAATCATTTATATGTTTTAAGATTTGATACTTCAGCTGGAAACTAATACGAAGGCGGGTTACAATCAATTCATGTGAAAAACGATGAAAAACATTGACCTCTGATAACTGTTAACTTCGTTCTCACATATGGCATGACATACCTTTTGTACTTCTCCAATGCGTTCATCGTAAATTACTAAAAGGAGAACAGACATGGTTTAAAAAAATGTATGATTCTACAGGTCTTTACATTCAAAATATTTACTTAAATTAAAGGTTGTAGATTAAATTAAACCAGTTTCAAATGAGACGCGTATGGTATCATTAAGGGATGGAACGGAGATGACGACATAAACTTGTCACAACAGAACAAAATAAGACGGTAGAGAAAATGATAAATTGTGTGTTCTCTGTCTTGGAACGGTCAATGCGAAAACGCATGTAGGTTTGAAACTCAAGCCGTTACTAAGATTTCGTTTTTGTACCAGTCTATTAAAAAGTAGATCGAATATCTTGACCAATATTTCGAACTACAATTATGCGAATCGCATTATTTGGCGGACGGGGCATGTCCAAAAATATATGAATATGTCATTTATATAGAGGATATTTGTTGTATTCGATGGAATATCGATTTTATTTCACGAGTCATCATATAAAATAATAGTTTAACGAGTGGCGCAGCCACGAGTGAAAATATGTATTTTTTATGATCACGAGTGAAGTAAAATCGATATTTCATCGAATCCAAAAAAATCTTTTTATTTTATGCTCTTTTCACCGTTAATTTACATGGTAAAAGAGTAAAACTGGATAATTTCGCTGGATTCATGACGTCATTCCGTAGAAAAAATAACGTCCTTTCACATTCAAACAGTGAAAAATAACGATATTTTTCACTGTTATTTTTCACTGTTTATAACAGTGAAATACCAGTTTTATTCCACTCATATTTCTCTATAAACCACCGGAAAGCATAAAATAAATATTTTATTAAATGTACATTGCTTGATGAGAATATTTATACCGAGAACATATATAATACTGCCATTAATGCAAAGATTTTCTTGACGTTAGTTTCAATGGGATAATTTTAAAGAATGCATACAATGGTAAAATTCGACGCCGTCAGGGGTGATAATAATCTTCAAACATGTGCAAACATGCGCAAACTTAAAATCTAGCACTTCCTCATAATTGCATTATGCTTGAAAAACTTATTGCCAAAGCCGGGACGCCGAAAAGGCGAGTGACGTCGCCAAAGAGCACACCAACATGACCCTTATTCCGTTTATGACATCGTGTGAATGCTTTTTAACATGTATCCACCCCTAACAGCCATATTAAGTGAAGAGCGAGATCTGTTCATGGATAAAGCAGTGCAACGAACATAACGCTCATCAAACATGTCGATGATTGATGATGCATTCGTTGACTTTGAATTTGCAAACGCGTGGTAGTCATTTGTAACAATAAAAACAAATTGTCTCATTAAAAATTTGCTAAAACGCATGATTCACTATCCGTAATTCATGATATCAAATTTTCTGTACGCGAATGTTTGGAGATAAATATAAAATATTGACAAATTACAAAATGTAGATTATATTCAAGTATGCAAATTTGGAAACTTCAATGCGGTGTGCTCCGTTAACTGTTGTGAAATTGAAAACAAAAGCTATGCTTTGGTAGCAAAACAATAGTAGAAATCTGTTATGATGTGTGCAGGTCTCAAGACATACATAATCGAATCACATGTAGATATGTTTAACCTCCACCGACATCTTATGTTCAATATGAAATCGAAAAGTTAATCGTGGCGCTAAAAATTGGAAAATTGGAGTGAGAACATAATACTCAGGAGAATTAAAACAAATAACAAAGACACATATCGAATATATATAGGGATAATAACGAGTAAGCTGATATGCGAATACTGGTCAAGTATACAGATAGTAAAAGAGGATTCGAACACTTTGTCAACCAATATTACTATTTTTGTACTGCATATTACGCTCCTTAACGTATATTTCAACGTTAATCTGTATACAAACATCGTTGACAGACTGTAAAATGCCTTTTACCAAGTTTGTGCGCAGACGCGCGTGAATATTTTCGAATATTTCATAGGTTGATTCGAGATAAAACCTCTGAACTTTGGCTACATCACCGTGTCTGTGCTCAGCGCAAAAGATGTAGCACTGTTCAGTGTAAGGAATTCCGGACTACTCTCTGTATGTTCAAACGACACACAGTGTGGTCCAGTTACAATTACGCGTTAAAACCCATCTCGCAGAATTTCAGGGTCAGTACTCGTTCACTCAAACGTCCGGATAATATATAATTGACTATCGATAAACACAGTTTTGCTTTCAAGATGAGAAAACAAACATTACCGAAATAGTATAGTGTCATGATTAGAGGAAAATCGTTTAATTATCCAACCAAACTGTTTGCCGTACTCGGTCAGCACGTCTGGAAATCGTTCCTGAAGGCTTGGAAAGGCTGCCCTTATTTATAAGTTTGCTATTATGAATTCAATTTTGTATCGAAAATCATTGTTCTAAAATGTGCAATTTACAATTCGCAATGAGAATTTTATTGACCCTCGTCATGCGAAAATGGGTCTTATTCCATATGCGCCCATCATATATATAGCCCATTCAGCCTGCGCATCTCTCAGTCTGGTCAGGAGATACATGTACATAATATGACCATAACACATTGAGTGCTTTTATAGCGAACAGCATCGCCTCTGACCAGACTGCGCAAATGCACGTGTTGGGTATAAGATACGCTGGCCGAAACGCATAAGACCCATTTTCGCATGACGCAGCTATGAAAGTGTGATTTAAATGTGTCGAAAGGAAACTTCGTTTAAATCAAATATTAACATACGATATATTTCGATAGTGAAGTAATTTACTCATAATAAGGCATGTGAGGACACATATGATGTGCACTCCCGTAGTATAATCATATCTAATTACACTAATTTGTGGTTTGACAATGATAACACACATTTTATGCGGTGAATATGCGACTTACAAGTGAAAAAACCCACAATAGTTTAACTTTTGTTTTCAGTTAATTTATTTAGAAACATACATTGCAAAAGTCAGCATTTACAACGACTACTTTTTAAAAAGATATTTCTTGTATATTTAGTTGTTTTTTAATATTCGGTTTTAGCGATTATAAAGAAATTTTGAGGTTGTCTTTAGTATACCTGTTGTAATTGGTGAACTCAAGTTCAACGTTTTATAAATTAGGAACTGTTAATATAAACAAGCTTAACCTTCTTCTATTGCGTTGTTAGCACCCGTAAATACAAAAGATCGCCGCTATCTGTTGAGAATAAAAGAACTTATCCCAGAAATATCAAATTTAACCCCGCTGCAGAAGCATGAACGAGATTACGAAACAGATAATTCGTGTTATATTTAATTGTTTTTATATTCGGTTGAAGCGATTATGAAGTATTTTTGTTGTTGTCTATTGTATCCCTGAAGTTTTTGTTGAACTCATGTTCAACTTTTATTAATTGAGAATATAAACAAGCATAACCATATACTATAGCGTTGTTTTCCCGAATCTATTAATAGCCTCGGATTATGAATGACCTGTACTACGTTATTAAGACGCAGCAGATAGTGGACTACTTTAATCATTTATAAATAATTTCTTCCGCGACAAGTATAATACAAAGATGTTTATTCATTAATTTCTATATAAGCTCCGTTCCAAAAATATTCCATTTAACACGATATTCACATAATGTTTCCATTTGTGAATGAATATAGTTGGAGAACTCAAACCTCTTGCATACATTATACAACTCTTTCTCGCGCGGATACGGTAGGTGTGGCGGGTAGAAGGCTTTCCGTACGTAAGCCGAACTGATTTGAAATTTTCAGTTACAACATGAGCTGTTCACTACGCGAACAACTAAAACTCGACATCAAATGGCTTCTTTGTTTCAATTAACGGGTACAACAGTGTGACAACATGTGCTATGTTCACTCAAATCACTCAAATTATTAATTTTTTTTCATATTTTCAATATCAATATTTATCTGTAGTAAAACACCGTATAAATAAAGCTGTTTATTTCATTAGTTTCATTGCATAAAAAGTCGTGTACTGTGAGATATCCGGTGAATTTCAAAACCCATGTTAAATACATATAGAATGTATAAATCGTAGCTTACTAAAGCTTGTTTAAGTTTTATGATGATTTTGTAACGAATTTACGAGTTTTTCGACTTTTATATTTTTCTTTTGAATAATATAATAATGAAATTTGAATACATTCGTGCATGCCAAAGTTTTCAATATCGGAATTTGGTTCGACGATTATAATACATTTACAAACACAATATTCACAACTTGGATACATCATATGCAACACATATATTTAAAACACTGCTGTGACAGTTGAGGTACAAGAAATACACAAATATGAATATAAGGAAAATCGTGTTTTACCATACTGTGACAGGAACATATTCATGGAATTTATTTACTGATAATACCGCACAATAATGAAAGTAAATAATTGGTATAAACTACAATTTTTCCTTTCACCGTCATTAACCACAAGTTTGTGGTCGCGTCAAAAGGTTAAATATCTGGATAATCTAATACAAACAAATCATATTCAAAAGTTTAATTGCATATATAAGTACGGAACCAAGCTCTGTACACATATTAATTCTGAATATTTTGTCCTAGTACTTTTTTACTTTTTGTTGACGTTACATACATTTGCAAAAAGTTTTCCACATTGATATAACTAAATACGGTATTAAATGTTGTAGCATTTTTCGATTGATCAATATGATAACGCCGTGCTGTCAACATCAACATCAACACATTGAACCTAGCAACACAATCATTATTTTCAGCATCTCGCATTGAGTAACTATTTACAGAAGCTATAGTCTTGAGTTCACAAATAAGTTGGGCAAGTCCTGGTCAGAAATAGAAATCATTAGACGTGAGATGAATTCTCAAGAAAGGAGATTAAATGAAAAACAGCGACTTAAGGACATTAGATTTTTTATCTGTCTTCGTTCATTTCGCGATGTTTACAATGTAAATACAACCATATAATCTTAGAGCTAGATACATCAAAATATCGTCTGTACTAAACATATATTTTCAAGTATGCGTAATTGGATGATAATTTATTATTTGACATAAAGTACGAATTTTCTAATATTCGTTATAACTATTTACACGTTAACTTTTGTGTTTATCAAAATTGGATGAGCACATATTGAATAAATAAATCACTTTTAAACACACGAAACAGCAGTAGCAAATAACACGTTACACAACACATTCAATTGTATAAAATTTACCTCGAAGTTCCCATATATATTCACCGGTATAAATGCATGTATCTTCTTAAGATTCGCTCTTTCTTCAGTGTACAAAATCATCTATTTCCAAAGGTTACGAGGTTAATCAAGGAATACTTCGAATGTGATTTTTAACGTAGAAGATAAAGTATCTGGGATTGATATTGGTGGAAGTGAGTTGTTTTTGTTTAGAGCATATCAAAATCAATAATATTTTTAAATCAATAACAAACAGTTAATATACGACGCGAGAGGTCATATAGAATCTTCACTTTTTCATGGATATGTCGACAGCCTATTATAACTGCGATAAAGATAAAAAGATATTTAGCAGTATTTAAGAGATTGAAATGCTTGTTTAAAGATTGTTTAACCTTGATAGGTATCCGATAGTGCGATGACAGAACAGAGTATGGCTGAAATGTTTCTTGCCATGTTATATATTTATAAAAAATAAAATGCAATTATGTTTGTATTAACCCATACTCAATTGTAAAATCATCACAACTTTATGTGCCAAACATACATTATTTCACTAAAAGACATTCATTGTTTTCCCTTTATACTTTGTAAGTCCGCTTTTTATCTATTCGGAAAAAAACGAGTATATAGCTACAAGTTAGAATCGAACAAAATAAATAATCACATTGTATGCAATCGCATATCTTATAATTTATGATATTACTCAAGGCCATTTTTCATTCATAAACAAATTAAATACTCATCCATTCAATGTGTATAATTTGGAGGATGATTTTCCTCTATAATATCTAAACACAATTTATTTATCAACGTCGAATAGCGTATCAATTATTTATATGTAGGAATAATTACATTATTTATTGGCGTCGCACTGGAGTGCGGCGACTAGTATGTAATGCATTTTTTTTTCGCTTATGGGAGGAGAAGTTATTATACGGATCAATGTATATATTTTTGTTTTAAGAATATCTTGCATAGTGGTGATTTTTTGTGTGAATTAGTGTAAATAAGTACTGCATTTATGCCAATTACATTTATTACAACATTTATTGCCAATAATGCAAAGCTTATTGTTTTAATTAATAACTGATCACAGGGGAAAGATAACAGGCACTGGGCAAATACGCGAAACTTTCTGGTTTTGTATAAAAACAAAACATAATCAAAATATATTTATTTTGTGTTTTTTAACAATAGCGCAGACTTTTGCTGTTCGAGTTTTGGTTAACGCGTATTTTCTTCAATTTTACAAGACGACAGCGATTACACCGTTTATTGCTTTATTGATAACCGTTACAATACAGTCACTTATTAAAGGGGCCTCTTCACAGATTTTGACATATATTGAAGCTTGTCATTAAATGCTTTATATTGATAAATGTAAACATTGGATCTAAGAAGCTCCAGTAAAAAATCAAGAATAAAATTGTTTTAAAAAGAAAAGAAGTAAACCTCAGCAGGGCTCGAACCAGTGACCCCTGGAGTCCTGGAGTAAAAACCAATTAGACCACTCGGTCATCCTGGCAAGTATGCATGACAGATGTATTTTAAACTTTATAAAAGTAATCTTTGTAATTTCACAAAATTAAACAACAATAGAACTCTCCAAATTATTCAATCGTTTCGCGTTGCAACGCTTTATGATTTCAGGTTTTTAAATCGTCAAAAGATGCATATAATGGATATTTTAGAGCATGGTGAATGTTCAAGTTTACTGTTTCCTCACAAATATCATAACTAAAACGAAAATTTGCTAATCTGAAAAAACTGTTTCGGCGTAGCTGTCTAAGCCAGCTTTTCACCCTACGTGACCTTTGTTAGCGTCCAAAAGAATTCAAATAAAACTTCCCGCGGCTAAATACAAATGAATACACTTCATTGACTGCATTGGCTGATTTGAGCATTTTACACAGAACATTGGCAACACCACCGCGTTTTTGTATTAGAGCATGTAACACTGCTCATCGAAGGGGATGCGGACTTCTAATTGGAGAGAACAATTTGGAATTTATGCTATGTTTTTCCTTAGTTTACGAAGCATAATAGCATTAATCAAACTTCTTTAAAATAAAAAGAAGCTGATGTTTACATGCCGTAACGGGGCGGTGACTAAAACGCATACGTAAAAACGCAGTCGATCAAGATAAGGTTGGAGGTTACATTACGCTAATTCCGATCTGGGTCGAAAGCTCTTTCCGATCCACGTTTTCAACAAAACATCGATATTTAGGAATCAATTATTTATTTTCAACATCAAACATTAACATTCAAACAACGAAACAATAATAAAAACCATAATAACGGGCACCAATCACCGTCTGCATGTTCCTTCTTTGTTCATATCGTATGCATTTTTCAATGTTACGAACCGTTATAATGTAAATTGTCTGCGTTTCCCGTATGCGTTTTAGAGAGACCCCGATACTTTGCAGTGTTTAGTGAGACCCACTAAATGTGTAAACAGCGTAGTAATACTCGTCAACGTCTTAAGTAAAAAAGTGTAATAATTTATACTAGTGTTTGTCTATTGCAATATTTATGTTACTGATATGTTAATTAAACGTGTAATTACTATTAATCGCTACAAGTGGCATCATAATCATAATTGTTATGGAACTAAATTTCCTCACATTAATTTATGCCGGTGTACTGCGGTTGTGTATTCAAACCCAAGAAAGAATCGACGATTGCTGAAGAATTTTTCATTTCAAGATGGTAATAATAATTAATTGAAGATTTCACCAAGCGCATATTATATCTAGTTCTTCGGGTTTTCAATGTACAGCAACAGCTCTGGCTGCCATTATGTTTATCGGTTGCAATTTAATTCAAACACCCGATTGATTGACGATGTTGACCTAATTCTTGATTATTTGCTATATTCCAGTTGGTTTACGTAGGTTTCGTAACACTGCAGTTTCGTCCCACTGCATTTACTGTAGAAAACGGGTAGAGGGTTCGTCACAATGGTAATATATAGGTCTGAATAATACTGGAAAACTTTAGCGCCTTTGATTGACACCTTTCTTCCATGTTAAAAGAACAGTTTTTTGTGCTGTTCTGTTCATGAATTAAATACATTTGAACTCAATAAACGGTATAATAATATTATACTCATATATTTACATTTCACAACACATCCATTTATTTGCAAACAATATTACACCAAACATAAATATTTACATATAAAACATAAAGACATAATCAAATACAACACAAATTCACAATACACTAAATACAACTGGGGTAGATTGCACTTTACCGGTACACAGTTGTTTACCACTATCGACAAAGCGGTGGTTTGGGGGCGGTAGCCCCCGATACTAAGAAAATATATAGGATAAAAAGGATTATTAGGTGTTGTGTTAGGTGTTAGGTATCAGGTGTTGCGTACCGGTAAAGTGCAATTGCCCCTACAGCTCTTCTCAATAACACTACATACACAGAAATCATTTCATATATTATGTACGCAACACACAGTACAGTCAGAGTTCTGTCTGTTATATGTCTATGTTCCTTTTCAGATGTCTTCGTCATGGATTGGGTCGTGTGTTGAATGGGGCCAAAGCCCTGCGAAGTGTCTGCATCTCCTCAGTAGTTGTGTGGTGAGGATTTCATCGTCCTCATATTTGTCCCAGGTGTCGAATAGTTTTCAGTAGATTTCCTTGAATTTCCTTCTATGCCCACGGGCAAGCAAGTGCTCAGACACTAGTTGAATCCTCAGTCCACTGGCACCGCATTACCTCGTTGAAAGGGGATGAGCATGTAGAAGCCTAGTTCGACACGCCTTGCTTGCGTATTGATTCTTCGATGCCACCCTGAAATATTTTTTGTCTGTTTTCGCATTGCGTATCTATCATAAATTAAGTCTATAATAAAACAAACTTACCATTTTCATATCTGCCATGATTGTCATAAAGTTTTGAACATGCATTATTTACATAACTCCCATGTTCATGTAAATTGTTGACATGTTTTACATATGAAGAGTGTTATCAAAAATTCTCTTGCATATATGTTTTTTATATGTTATGCAGCCTTTATATTGTGTACATATATTTGCTATGATTAATCTGAAAGTCCATGTGTTCCTTAAAATTACATTTTGTATGCCTACAGTAGGGTGGCATATAGCAGTTGAACTGTCCGTCAGTCAGTCAGTCCGTCCGTCCGAAAACTTTAACATTGGCCATTAGTTTTGCAATATTGAAGATAGCAGCTTGATATTTTGGCATTCATGTGTATCTAATGAATCTGCACATTTGAGTGGTGAAAGGTCAAGGTCATTCTTCAAGGTCAAAATTAAAAAAATACAATCCAAGGGAAGTAATAATCTTTAAAAGGGAGATAATTTCTAAACCTGCCAAATGATGTATTACAATTTTATTTCAAAGCGGCGCAATAGGGGGCATTGTGTTTCCGACAAACACATCTCTTGTTTTTTATATGCTTGCAATGCTTATTTTGATTTTGCATGTGTTTTTCATTTAAACATCGAAAATGTGTTGTCCTACTCATTTCCACCATGACTTACTTGTATTTCATCTATTATTAATGTCGGATTGTCCAACATTATGCAAATAAATCTTTACAATTTCCTTCAGTAAATACTTAAGTTTAATGTGACAGTACAGTTCTTTACACTGTTTTGTTACTATTTCATTTACATCAGTTTCGTGTTGCATACTTTCTAAAAAGCTGATTACACCATCACTTTACATGTACATGTTTATTGTGCCTTTTTTCTCTAATGCAATGAACACCACATTGATGTCTTTTGCAACATCCATAATCCTAACATAACATAATTTTTATTTTAATTTAATATCCTTGTGTACTTCTCTCAAACTATTATATAGAACATATTTACTTCCTTAATGCTAACTAGGATTACTAGCATATATAAAGTCCTGCACTATAAATCTCTGTATTGCACTTTCTATTCCCTGTCCAGCCAAAAAAAATGTGTGAATATGTACATGAATATTCATTTATTTTCATTCATGTTTCATTTGACAACATTGTTGTTAGATTTTTCACTTGTTTTTATCCTAATCTGTCTTTGATTTATTCTTATTCATAGTTGCGTTTATTGGTGTAAATATGTTTCTGTGTTCTTTGTTTTTTTCATTTTGTTATAATGTTCTGTGTTTCTGAAAAAAAATCATGTCACTATGATGCTTGCAATATTGAGTCTTTTATGTTTACATTCTACTGACATCTTAATACATTATCTTTTATTTCATTCCAACATTACGTTCATAGTAGTTCTCATTATCTCCTCCATAGACACAAAGTAATGGTTCTTCCCAGGAAACGGACTCAACAGTGTCCATATCTGCCTATAATAGGCTACCTGTAATAGTCAGCAATTGACTGTAGGAACTACGAAGTAGAAGTATTTCAGTGGCAAATATGTTTTCTTTTCCGTTTGAAAGTAATTTATTACTCATTCAATTATGAAATCTAGTCATTACAATACTTATTGACAATAAAACGTACAATTAATTTCACCTCTTCTTGTTCTTCATTTTTTATTTGTAAATACAGTAAAATATATTATCTTATTATCACTCACTACATTCATTAAAATACATGGTCGCTTCATTACGTCTCCTTTCGCTGGTGGGAAACATAACAACATCAACGCCGTATATCTTTTTAAAGATATTTCTTGTTTCAATTTTGACAATTTGCCAAAACGTGTAAAGGCCCCTTTAAGGCAGTAGGTGCCTAGTGAGATCGGGAATAGTCGGTCGATATCGCCGTATTCGGAAAGCGTTTCTGTTATAAGCGATATATACGGTAAAGTCCGGAAATTATACTAAATACACGAAATAAAATTGTATTTTTTTATTTAAGAGTTAAATTTGCTTATCTCTTTAAGATTTAATAATTATACAAAACAAATATATGTTAAATTAATTCGTTTCATAATTTTTTTGTGTTTATGACGTCACGGTTGTTGACATTTTCTTCGCAAAATGAAAGTGCGAAATAAAAGCGAGCGACTTGCAAAATCGAAAAAGAAGCAAACTCCGATCGACAACGTTGTGTTCGATAACAATTATTCATTTACCGAGCTCTGCGATGGCGATTTGTGTGAAAATGACTCACGTAAAAGCTATTCGCATTTGCTAAATGGCGTGAAAAGAGTAAGCAGAAGTGGGTGGGGGGATGGAAGAAGATTGATTTACTCGTTGAGCTGGAGGTTTTGCCAAACAAATTACAGTATGGTCAGTTTTGTTATCTCTGTCCCATTTTTGACAATATATAACATTGTTGGCGAACTACAAAATGGCCTCAGTGGTTATTTGTACGTTGTTTGTGAAAACCCTGACTGTAGAAAAGTCAACCGTGTTGCGTATGGAAAGCAGTACCATTTCAGAGCAAGGGAATGCCATGCTTTGACGTAAATACCAAGCTTGGAACAGCTATGCATGTCTTCATTTTTCAACCTGCCATTTCTATCAATGTTTAATCATTGTAAATTGCCATTGATCTTTGGACTTCTTACACATTTTCAGATCCCTTAAAAGTCCAAGTGTCATTCCCAGTGAATATTTGTTTATCGTGTAATATATAAGGAAACATTCCGGTGTCCATCATATTCAGTTTTCAAATTTAGTTTCGCATTTGTGTTGTTTAATCAAATTGATTGCTCATTCATGTTATTTAATTATGTAATGATGATACGAATGGATTCTATGAAAATACATTGTGACGTCATTATTAAGTAACTAAAGCCTTATTTCGTTTTCATGTTCTTATCATTTTCAATTCTCTTTTCAGCAATGATAGTCAGTTTGGGCAGGTCGGTGAAGGTAAATAACTGCCTAACCACTCTTAACATAACGCTTATTGCAAATAGAAATCTTAAGAAGATGGAGGCTCGTGCTGGGGAGGCCATCAAGAAAATCTCAACTGCGTCGTCTAACAAGGCTGCCATTGATGCTTATGAGACAGAAATGGAGTAAGTGTAAAAATTAACTTTTAATACAATGTTATTGACTACTCTGGTGCCAAATTTTAGTATTCTTTCTCATCAACTGTCTTCTTATTTTCTTTTCCAGATGAACATGAAACATATTAATAATAATTGTTTTATTAAAGGCACTGTGTTCATAGTTTGGTAAAATAACTTAAAAAAAATAATTTTTGGTTAGAACCCCAGGGCAGGCACATTATTTTAAATATTTGTGATTGCTATTATAAATATTAAAAGCTATTCCAAATATTACAATTTTTTAAAATAAATTCATCACTTTTAGTAATAAATCTTATGAAGGAGCATGGTTATATTAATATTCTGAGCTATTCATATAAATGGTGAATTCTTTTCACAAGCGATAATTTGAGTTCAACGACTTGTTGATATGTAATGTGCTTGTTGTGCTGAAAATTGATTTTTCTCATAACCAACGATCATATAAGGCTGGCTTCAGAATGAAACTTAAAAGGGGAATTATAAAATTCATGAAATAAGCATTGTGTGAATTTAATTTTGTATTTCAGTTCGAGGTACAGTAATGCCTGATATTACTCAGATTGCTGCTGTGCATTTGAAGACGGGTTTTAAGTTCTCGACATATGTGAAGACAACAGTGCCAATTTCTTTCGAAGCTCAGAAAGTGATTGGCATCTATGTTGATGATCATGGCATAATGCGTGTAAATGGTGGAAGTGTTGATAGTGTATCAATTAAAACTTCTCAACATTATTGTATGATGTGGCTTGCAAATCCCTGAGCCATTTTTGTTGTTCATAATGGGCGCAGGTTTGATTTTCCGGTTTTGGTTAGTGCATTGATGAACACACACTGTTTTGAAACGTTTTGTAATTGTGTAAGCAGATTTGTTGACTCTTTGCCGGTTTTCAAAAATCGTATCCTGGACAGTCACACAAACGAGAAGATCTAGTGAACGTGTTCTCCAGGCAATCTGCAACGCCCACAGTGCTCCTGATGATGTTGAAGCACTGGGATCTTTGCTTATAACATGTAAAATTACTGACAATATGGCCCACATCTTTACTGTTACTGCAATCCATGATCCAGTTTGTTTAAGTCAAGAAAAGCCTTAAAGACAAATAACATTAGATTGTTAGACGTGCTGTTGCATAGAGGAACTCTAAAGCGACCAACAGCTGAAAAAAATGCGGGATATGAACTGGCCTTGTGTCATTTGAAAGTCATATTCTTTAGTTTCGGAGTGGATTACTTTAGGGATACATTCATTGCTAAAATCAAAAGTCACAAACGCAAAAAATATTTTATCTGAAGTGGTCCCTAAAATCGGTCAGTTTTTCAGTGACGAAAATCACTCGTGAATTAAAATCGATAATTCACCGAATCCAACACATGTTCTTTTTATTTTATGTTTTTTTTCCACAGTTTATATACATTGTTAGAGATTTAAATTAAAGAATTTCGCTGGAATAATGACGCCATTTCGTTAAAAAGAATGACGTCATTTCACAGTAAGCAGTGAAACTTATCGATAATATTCACTGATAATTTTCACTGTTTGAAACAGTGAAATTATCAGTTTTAATTCACTGATATTTCTCTATACACCACCAGAAAGAATTAAAAAAAATATGTACAATATATGCATTTCACCACACTACAAGTGACATGAAACGTAATTAAAGTTTCTTGTCACTGAACCATTTGTTGTTGTTTTGCCATTTTATCCAGATAAGTGCTTTTATTATTGGACATCAAAGGCACGATTCTCTTTCAATGACACTTTTTAAATTCTGTATCTACTAACAAAATCCAGTCGAGTACGCTTATTAAGTTAATTGTCAAATTATATGTATATCCCATTACAAAAATCTATATATTTTGGATATAGGGTAAATCCATAGAAAACGCCCAACAGAGTCAATGGGTAGGTATATTCAACCAAGTATAAAAAGTTAACCGGCTGGTAAAAAGTTAAAAAAATTTGCAATTAGTTGTGATATAAAATTTACTATGTGGAAATAATAACAAAGAGTTTTTCTGGAAAAGTACCCATTAGGCTCCCACTACCTTAATATCTTAGTTAGAAGGTGATTTTTCAAGCGGTTCCTTAGTGTAGTGGTTACACGCTCGCTTCACATGTGAGAGGTGCATGGTTTGAGCCCCAGTAGAATAAAATCATTTTATTTGTGTTCTATGTTAACTTTTTGTTTTGATGTAGACATTTTAGTTTAAATAATTATGCTGTTTTATTGTAACCATTTTTTGTTTTTATTATGCCCATGAAATATATGTGTGAGAGGGTGGGGGGGGGGTTTCGTCAACACATTAAAACCTTCTTTGTTCCACTATCATAGCAACCACCTAGTTACTAATAAAGGCGCTATAGAGCGCGAAGCGCGACACATATTATTAACTGTATTAATGAGTCTTGATAAAGGAAGCAGCTGCTTATCAATGAGGAGCACCATCACAGCACCCCAGTCTCATTACTATCAAGTCCTCCTACAGGTTATTTTTTAAGAACGACATATAGAAGGCCGCAGGCCTGACCCGTATCTTGCCAGTGGTATGGACCCTTTGGTATGGACCTTTAACCCCGCTCACTATCCAGCGTTTAAACTTCCGGGTTAACATTTAAACCGACTATTAATAGCTTATTAATATCTTAGTTAGAAGGTGATTGTTCAAGCGGTTCCGTAGTGTAGTGGTTACACGCTCGCTTCACATGTGAGAGGCCCAAGGTTCGAGCCCCAGTAGAATAAAATTATTTTATTTGTGTTCTATGTTAACCTTTTGTTTTGATGTAGACATTTTAGTTTAAATAAATATGCTGTTTTATTGTAACCATTTTTGTTTGTATTATGCCCATGAAATATATGTGTGAGATGGTGGGGGGGGGGGGGGGGGTTCGTAAACACATTAAAACTTTTACAGTGTTTTCATATCAATGAGTACTCAACTCCTATCGTAAATGAGCAACGTAAGAATAAGTTCAGAATCATCCCACCTTGAAGTTGAGACAAATATGAAATTACGCTTACAAGATTAAGCAGATTTTTTAAAACCTACACAATTCTGATCCATTAATGAAAACTGCACACGAATGCCAGTTAAAAAAAGGAAACTAATGTGAATAAAATGAACTATGAAATATTTGGGAGTTACAACACAAAATCATAGATAATGGTTATTTGGGGGTTATAACACAACATCATAGATAATTGTTATTTGGGGGTTATAACACACAAACATAGATACTTGGTTATACCAGTATCTTTTTCTATTTTGTTTAAAATAATCGGCCAATATATTAATATTTTCATGTAAAAAAAAAAATCGTTCCATGTAACTTCATTGACTGCCTTTTACACTGAAATTCCCGACGCCCTTTGATGCTTTGCATCATTACTTATCTTGTAAAACCTTTTGTATAACTTTTTATGTTTAATATGTATTTAATTAGCATACGTGTTTACATCCATAAGATTCGAATAAATAATACAATTATAAACTTTAATTAAATCGCTAACAATGACATTATATTATTAGGATGATTTGAAACAATAATACTAATGCTCTTTGACCGGGATACCTTGTCTGTGAATTGAATTAGTCCAGGCAAACCTTTTGGTAGGTCATCAATGTACACCCATATTTTGTTTGTAAATCCTATAAACTTATATTTTAATTATGTGCTCAACAAATGTTATTTGTATTTAAATGAAAATATTATTAAATAACTCGTATAATTTGTCTTTACAGTATTATAAGACGCGACAAACAACGTTAATTCATTTATTATATTTCCGAAACTAAAGATCTTTCATTAATAAGTGTAATGGAAGCAAAATGAATATTTGTATTTCACTACCATATAAATATAAGACAGCATGTGTACTCATAGTTATGAGTAAATTTATTATTCTCTATTCTCACAATACTATTAAATTCTCCTCATCTTTATTAACCATATCATCATCATCCTTTCAACAAAATAATCATTATCATACAAATAATAACCCAAAGACAAATAGGAGTGAGTGCTTGTATTTGAAAGGACTTTCGACATATAAATGCAAAAAAAATTTCTTTTGACGCCCGTTTATGTTCCATGTGCAACGGAAATCGACCTCAATGACACCGCTCAGTTGATGAGACTCGAGGCGACTGTCAACGGTGTAACATCCTTGTTCAGATGTGTAAAGAACTGAGACGATACTATCTAAATGAAGTAGGGCATGTCATTTTGAATACTAAATATGCACATAAATGGCATGTGAAAAGTGCAAATTTATTCATAACAATTCGACGGCAAATATATATCTAAAATCAAGAGTTACGGTTTGACTAAACTGATCCCCCCGATGCCCAAAGTGCACGCAGGACGCCCAAAGAAGCTGCTATTATCTGCAAGATTCATCCACCACCACCAATCAAGAGAAGTTTACATGACTTCATGTACACCCCATACAAAATAATAAACGATTCAGGTAAAACCGCGAGCGGGATACGCAACCCTACTGCTCATTTTTCTTTTCTTTCTTTTTTCTTTTAATGGCAGGGGGGGGGACGTATGAGGACCCATGGCTCAAGACCGGTGTCTAGGTGCCTTCATCACCTCCCGAAACCTCTAATTTAAGAGCAATATAAAAATAAGCAGCTATTATAATACTGTAAAAGTTAAGTATTCTTTAGCAAAACATGTTAATAGAACATTAACAATCTCATTGTGCAAATTAACATAACAAACACACATCCCAAGCATACCATACACACCCCGGACATCATCAAGAAACAATCAAATAACTAAAACCATACAATCCATAAAATAATACTAAAAAAGAATGTTGATAAATCAAAAGTATTCCGAGTAATATATATATATATATATATATATATATATATATATATATATATATATATATATATATATATATATATATATATGCATGTGACGAATTTTTTCAACAGCTGTACTAAACCGACGTCATCATCTAACCAGTCACACCCAAACGAAACAAGAGCACCGACTTGCGGGTGCAGACCGCTCATCTATTTTTCTTCTTTAAAGGTTAAGGGACCTAACTCAATTTTAATCACAAAGGAGGGACGGATGGAGTGGAGGGGGTGTATAGTGTGGGGGTGTGGTCATTTATTACATTATTCTCCAAAAATTCAAACACATTTTTATTTTTTTTTTGGGGGGGGGGGGGGTATTCTTGGGTGGGATGGTTGGACGGTATTTCAAAAATAAATTATACAAAAAAATATTTGTGTTTTTTAACCATGTTTAAAAAAAATATCTTTTTTTATGGTTGGGGGAGGGGTATAGTGTTAGGGTGTGGTAATCATTTATTAGATAATCTTTAAGAAAGAAAAACACTTTTTGGGGGGGAGGGGGGATTCGGGGGGAAGCGTGTGGGATGGTTTGGGTGGAGTCTATTGTGGTTTGTCAGGTAATAGTTGTTTGTCAAAGTATCAATCAAATCTAATCATAAATAAAGAAGATATGGCAATTTTAGCAAAATTTAATTATTTGACCTTGAGAGTCAAGGTCATTCAAAGGTCAAGGTAAAATTCAACTTGCCAGGTACATTATAGCATGAAGTTTGAATACAATAGCCGTGATACTTTAGAAGTAAAGTGGATCTAAGCACAAAATTTAACCATATATTCAATGTTACTAAGTCAAAAAAGGGCCATAATTCCGTAAAAATGAAAACCAGAGTTATGCAACTTGTCTTTTACTGTCCCCTTATGATAGTTTGCGAGTGTTCCAAGTATGAAAGCAATATCTATGATACTTTAGGGGTAAAGTGGGCCAAAACACAAAACTTAACCAAATTTTCAATTTTCTAAGTATAAAAAATGCCCATAATTCCGTCAAAATGCCAGTCAGAGTTACATAACTTTGCATGCACAGTCCCCTTATGATAGTTAGTAAGTGTTGCAAGTATGAAAGCAATAGCTTTGATACTTAAGGAATAAAATGGACCTAAACACAAAACTTAACCAAAATTTTCAATTTTCTAAGTATTAAAAGGGCACATAATTCTGTCAAAACTGCAAGCCAGAGTTATCTAACTTTGTCTGCCCAGTCCCCTCATAATAGTTAGTAAGTGTACCAAGTTTGAATGCAATAGCATTGAAACTTTATGAGAAAAGTGGACCTAAACGCAAAACTTAACCGGACGCCGACGCTGTCGCAGACGCCGACGCCGACGCCAAGGTGATGACAATAGCTCTTAATTTAAAAAAAAAATAGATGAGCAAAAAATTAAGTAATCGTAAACATAAGAATACATTTTAAAATTAAACGTTCATTATGTAAGAAAACACAAAATGATAACACTGACATTTAAACATACCAGGTTTTCAATAAATATGCAGGAAGTACTATCTCCAGGAAGTGAGAGTCTCAAATATGAAACACATAACTTCAAAATTCACATTAAAAACTAAATATGAAGTTAAAGATGAAACAAAATAATCAAGAAAACTTAGCTGCTTCAGACTTAAATGTAAATAAACCCATCGACTTTATCGGAAAAGGAATCTGTTCGTGTTTAGATCCCATCTCACATGGACTAAAAACTGTACTGAAAATAAACTTAATATCGATTTTATTATTACAAAATTATAAACGTAAAAATAAGGTAACCAATTATTTAGACAAACATATGTCCATTAAGAACGGGCGGGCGAGGTTATCACCCCTTCGTTTTCCTTTTCCATTACTTTTTCCTGTCAAATACACCCTCGAATGGCGACTCAATAGATTTGCAAATCATATATACCTCGAAACGAAAAACTAGTGCGCTTTCGGGTTAAAACTTGCACACAAAACCCGTGCATTATTCGCGCTAAACCATGCCCATAATCTCTCTTCTAAATAACATGTATAAATAACATGTATAACATGTATAAAACCATACTATACCGTATTTATCAAACCAAAAATAATTTCATTTACTCAATAGTTATGAGTAAAATTATTATTCTCTATTCTCAAAATACTCAAAAATTCTCCTCATCTTTATCAACCATATCATCATCATCCTTTCAACATCATTATCATTATCATACAAATAATAACCCAAATACAAATAGGAGTGTGTGATTGTATTTGACAGGACTTTCGAATAAAACAAGAGAAAATACAAATCATAAATACAAGAGCACTGCCTTGCGGATGCAGACCGCTCATCTATTTTCTTTTTAAGGTGTAGGGACCTATCTTAATTTCAATCACAAAGGAGGGAGGGGTGGAGTGGAGAGGGGTGTATGGTGTGGGGGTGTGGTCATTTATTACATTATCTTCCAAAAATGCCCCCAAAAATGCAAACAAAAAAAATTTTTTTTGGGGGGGTGGGGGGGATTCTTGGGTGGGATGGTTGGACGGTATTTCAAAAATAAAATAATAAAAATAAATATTTGTGTTTTTTAACCATGTTTGAAAAAAACAAGAGATGTGTTTGTCAGAAACACAATGCCCCCTTTTGCGCTGCTTTAATTTTTTTTCTTTTACCTTTGATCTTAAAGGATGACCTTGACTATGAACTTCCACCACTCAAAATGTGCAGCTTTATGAGAACGTCGCTTTGAAATTATTATTTTTTTGACCTTTGACCTTGAAGGATGACCTTGACCTTGAAGGATGACCTTGACCTTGAACTTCCACCACTCAAAAGGTGCAGCTTCATGATAACGCCGCTTTGAAATTATTATTTTTTTGACCTTTGACCTTGAAGGATGACCTTGACCTTGAAGAATGACCTTGACCTTGAAATTCCACCACTCAAAATGTGCAGCTTCATGAGAACGCCGCTTTGAATTAAAAAAAAAATTGACCTTTGACATTGAAGGATGACCTTGACCTTGAAGGATGACCTTGTCCTTGAACTTCCACCACTCAAAATGTGCAGCTCCATGAGAACGCCGCTTTGATTTTGTTATTTTTTTATTTTTTTGACCTTGAAGGATGACCTTGACCTTGAACTTCCACCACTCAAAATATGCAGCTTCATGATAACGCCGCTTATATTTTTTTATTTTACCTTTGACCTTGAAGGATGACCTTGACCTTATAGGATGACCTTGACCTTGAACTTCCACCACTCAAAATGTGCAGCTTTATGATAACGCCGCTTTGAATCTTTTTGTTTTTGACCTTGAAGGATGATCTTGACCTTGAAGAATGATATTGACCTTGAACTTCCTCCACTCAAAATGTGCAGCTTAATGAGAACGCCACTTTGAAATTATTATTTTTTTGACCTTAAAGGATGACCTTGACTTTGAAGGATGACCTTGACCTTGAACTTCCACCACTCAAAATGTGCCGCTTCATAAGATACACATGCATGCCAAATATCAAGTTGCTATCTTCAATATTAAAAAAGTAATGGCCAATGTTAAAGTTTTCGGACGGACAGACGCCATATATTTGACATTTGACCTTGAAGGATGACCTTGACCTTGACCTTTCACAACTCAAAATGTTAAGCTCCATGAGATACACAAGCATGCCAAATATCAAGTTGCTATCTTCAATATTGAAAAAGTTATGGCCAATGTTAAAATTTTCGGACGGACGGACACCATAAATTTGACATTTGACCTTGAAGGATGACCTTGACCTTTTACCATTCAAAATGTGCAGCTCCATGAGATACACATGCATGCCAAATATCAAGTTGCTATCTTCAAAAGTGAAAAAGTTATGGCCAATGTTGAAGTTTTTTTCGGACGGACGGACTGACATACTGATGGACAGTTCAACTGCTATATGCCACCCTACCGGGGGCATACAAATTATTTTTTTGAGGTGGGGGGAGGTGGGGGTGGGGATGGGGGTATAGTGTGAGGGTGTGGTGGTCATTTATTAGATGATCTTTAATTAAAAAAAAATAATGGGGGAATTGAGGGAGGATTCGGTGGGGGGGGGGGACGTAGGGGATGGTTTGGGTGTAGTCTATTGTTGTATGTCAGGTAAGAGTTGTTTTGTCAAAGCATCAATCGAATCTTATCATAAATAAAAAAAGTTATGGCAATTTTAGCAAAATTTAATAATTTGACCTTGAGAGTCAAGGTCATTCAAAGGTCAAGGTAAAATTCAACTTGCCAGGTACAGTACCCTCATGATAGCATGAAAGTATTTGAAGTTTAAAAGCAATAGCCTTGATACTTTAGAAGTAAAGTGGATCTTAACACAAAATGTAACCATATATTCAACGTTACTGAGTCATAAAAGGGCCATAATTCCGTAAAAATGACAACCAGAGTTATGCAACGTGTCCTTTACTGTCCCCTTATGATAGTTTGCGAGTGTTCCAAGTTTGAAAGCAATATCTATGAAACTTTAGGGGTAAAGTGGACCAGAACACAAAACTTAACGAAATTTTCAAGTATAAAGGGCTCATAATTCCATTAAAATGCCAGTCAGAGTTACATTACTTTGCCTGCACAGTCCCCTTACGATATTAAGTAAGTGTTGCAAGTATGAAAGCAATAGCTTTGATACTTCAGGATAAAAGTGGACCTAAACACAAAACTTTACCAAATTTTCAATTTTCTAAGTATAAAAGGGCACATTATTCTGTCAAAATGCCAGTCAGAGTTACATAACTTTGCCTGCACAGTCCCCTTATGATAGTTAGTGAGTGTTGCAAGTATGAAAGCAAAAGCTTTGATACTTAAGGAATAAAATGGACCTAAACACAAAATTTAACCAACATTTTCAATTTTCTAAGTATAAAAAGGGCACATAATTCTGTCAAAATGCAAGCCAGAGTTATCTTACTTTGCCTGCCCAGTCCCCTCATGATAGTAAGTAAATGTACCAAGTTTGAATGCAATAGCATTGATTCTTTATGAGAGAAGTGGACCTAAACGCAAAAGTTAACCGGACGCCGACGCCGACACCGACGCCGACGCCAAGGTGATGACAATAGCTCTTTTTTTCAAAAAATAGATGGAGCTAATAAAACATAAAATGAATACCTAAATATTCTCCACCACGTTATATACCACTCGAACTGTCATTTAACTGAAAATATATAATAACAAACATGTGTATAAGCAATAAAAATATATAATTCAACCACAATCGGAACACTCTGGCCTTCAGCAACGGTCAAATGACCACACAAGCCAACTTGCTAATCAACATCTGACACACTCTGGCCTTAACAAACGGTCAAATGACCACACACGCAAACTGGCTAATCAACATCTGGCACACTCTGGCCTTTACAAACGGTGAAATGACCACACAAGCCAATTGGCTAATCAACAACAAGCACACTCTGGCCTTCACACACTCGGATAATACACAAGAGAATAAAACAGATGTAATTAAACAATATTTACAAAATTAATGATAATTATTAACACAAAATAAAAAGATTTCATAATCATAATCCTAATAATAATAATAACACACTACATAAACCATACCTTTATGTTCTCCAGTACTTAATATACCATTCGAACTGTCCAGTTACCGCTCTGCAAAAAATAAACTTGCAAAGATTGTTTATTCCATGTGGACATGCGTTCTAAGAAATTACGTTAACTAACACAAGCCAACTGGCTTATTAACATAGTCACACTCTGGCGTTCACAAGATCAACTGACCACACATGCCAACCGGCTTATACTCATCAGGCACCTATGGCCATCAACAAACTGTCAACTGACCACTCGGATAAAACAAAAGAGAATAAAACAGAAATAATAAAACGATATTTATAAAATTAATGATATTTATTAAAACAAAAAAAAATAAATATCATAATCATAATCCTTATAATAATAATAACACACTACATAAACCATACCTTTATGTTCTTCAATACTTAATATACTATTCGAACTGTCCAGTTACTGCACTGCAAAAAATAAACTTGCAAAGATGTTAAATTCTATGCGACTTTCGTTCTAAGAAAATTCGTTAAACTGACAACACAAGCCAATTGGCGTCACATATCAGATAGACTGGCTTTTTAAAACGGTCAAATGACCATACAAGCCAACTGGCTTTCCAAATCAGGCCAATTGGCCTTAAACAAATTGGTCCAATGACCACAAGAAAAATACACAAATCCCAAACACACAAGTTACTAATATTCTCACAATCAATACGTATTTTCTGCTCTTAAAATTAAACTACCGACTTGACATTTGTTTTTATGTTCAATTCACCAACACAGACATACTTTAAGCTACTGATCGAAACACGGCTCAAATGTCCATGGAAATAGCACGAGCTCAATTGATATAATAGAACACCTTATTAATTTTGATTAATTTATTTGAAAATAACAAAATGCTTTATTCACTCAAATACAAAGCTATAGGTACTTGGGCGGCTGGAAAACTCGTCAAATTATGGAATTTTAACTATTTTTACACAATAGTCAAATCAATTGATGTCGTATCAGAATAGTTGGAACTAAACAAAACAACAGCTCAAATAAAGATATGGAGCTTGTTATTTTAAATACTGTTCATAAAAGTTAACAATGAACACAACCTGTGTTAATATCAATCGGAATGTTGTTTCCAGTGTTATTAAAATAAACAGAACCATCAAGTCTGATCTTTGTTCGAAGTTCCATCTCACTATTCCGTTTTTAGCAGAGAATCAGTCTTCTCATCGAAAGTCTCCTTCCGAATACTATGTATTCCGCAAATGAACGCCAAAACTACTTTATCACCCCTTCGTTTTCCTTTTCCATTACTTTTGCCTGTCAGATACACCCTCGAATGGCGACTCAATCGATTTGCAAATTTATCATATATACCCCAAAACGAAAAACTCGTGCGCTTTCACGCTAAAACTTGCACACAAAACCCGTGCATTATTCGCGCTAAACCATTACCATAATCTCTCTTCTAAAAAACATGTCTAAAACCATACTATACCATATTTATCAAACCGAGAATAATTTCATTTATATATATTATACACATATTTGAAGATTTTGTATCATATGACTTTAACAGAATCACTGATGTTTATTTGCATGATACAAGTGCAAAACGTTATTTGGAAATAATTGCTCCACTTTATTAATTTCAAGAGACCTTTTGCCTACACATAAATCTTCATTCGTTACAAAACAAATATAGTTTAAGTTAAACTACGGTTGTTTTAGAAAGAAATTTATTATTTAATCACTTTTGTCAATCAAATTTTCCGGCCAGTTACCGATTCCCATACATTTCGTTTCAAGACAAAATCAAACGATAAACATAAACAATGATTAAATTTGGGATCATTTTTTGCCTTCGCTGTGCCACATAAAAGTCGATGCAAATACAATCTACATCGCAATGAAACAAGAGAGAAACACAATTACCACACAATAAACATTTTTAAATACAGGGTAACTTACGAATTAGCCTAAGAAATTCAGTTGGTATATCTATAATAAGATAATTATGTCGATAATCTCTTATCATACTTAAAGAAGGATATGTACTTAATGAAGCAGTAATACAATGCATATTTATCTACGTGCAGTCCATGAACACTGTGTGCTTTTACATATCTGAACCGAGTTTTCATTATTTTACGAAATCCTGTGAGATGTGTAGATAAATCAGATAACAAATTCTGTTATGGTCCCATGCGCAGTCGCTAAGTATATTAGTCTTGCTTTTAGGTTAATACTCTACCTAATCACCGGACTATCTCGCTTTGTGTCAGAGTAAGTCAGTGTCACGTAAAGAAGAGAATGTCCCTTTCACACTGCGTGTTAGATTTTTGACATTCATAATGTAATGTTTGGAACCATTCAATACTGACGGAACCAAGTTTTCTTTAAAAACAACACACACACACTCTTTAGTTTTTTGTATATACTGAGCTTAATCACATCATCTAAAAGGATATACACATTTTTCATCATCAAGAAAGAAAGAGAACACATGTTGTAATTAATCTCTTTATATATACAATACATTAACTGCAACGAATTAAGACGTTTTAATGAAAATTCGCCGAATAATGAGAGACAGATATATTCAAATTATATGATATTTAATGCATTCGTATTTTACAACATCTTACACGGCAAATACTTGTTATTTTAAACGAATATTATGTATGCAATATGCCTTAACAGTGCACATTTCTGCCCTCAAACCACAGACAGGTCAATCGAATAATTATACGTTCGAAAAATTACCCCTCGCATAACTATACTGACGTGCAGGTCAATTACTTGATTAAATGAAGACGTTTTATGACGTGATGCTAGCTTGTTGAATATTATTCTATTTCGTATTAAATGACAGCACTACATTTCAACATTCTCGAAATAATATATACATTAAGATTTGGAATGTGAATGCATTTGGTACGCAAGCAAGTTATGATACTTTTACAACTTTCTGATCGCTCCGGTGCATTTTAAAATAAATTTAACCATTTATGTTTGTAGTTTGGTGTGCATAACATGCATGTATAAGATGATTTTTCATCTTGAATGTTTTATTTCTCTGTATACATAAAAAGTCATTTAAAATTATTAATGTCACAACGGAATCAAACTTTTAAAAGAATTGAGAAACCTTCTTTGTTTCTGTAAATGGTGAATGATCTTATTCAAAACAACCACGAACACGAGGGACAACACTTTACGCACATGCATTAAGCCCCCTTTTCACAGATCGAGTCTCATATTATTTTGCGGAAGAACATAACTGCATCCTACATTGAACTATTTTACATTTCAAGTTTAGACAATTGTATGGCTTGTTTATAAAGTACTTATTTCGGTCTTAGCTTAACAACCATGTGTTTGCTTTTTAATTTTTGGTTGCACCAGAGCCTTTAGTTAACAAGTTCTTTAAAACAGTGGATTGGGCCATTGGTGCTTTACATATACGGTACAAGTAAATTGAAAAAAATCATATGGCGATAAATTCTCGATTTTTATAAAAACGATATGTATGTCAACGATACATGTTGTTGCATTTTTTAAATGGGATTGTTTTTAAATCCACACGTATGTAAAGCCGGAAAAGAAGAAAAGTGGAATGTAATCAGTTAAATTTAAATAAAGTGCGTTTCCGGACTACATTAGATCGTTGATGTGTAATGATATTAAACTATAAATTATCTTATACAACAAATGGCAATCAGTTGAATTACCGAGTTTTTAACAACAATAGCTGCTAATGTTCATTTGTTAATTTTTAAATATTCGACTATCAAACACTGTACACCTGTATACATGTGTTTCAACTTAAATATTTCAAACAAGAAGTACTCCGTGTTCTGATTGCCACTTTCATATTTAGATTTGTTGATGCTGTCGTTACTCTGACATGAATCGCATACGTGTGTGTCATTACTGTTGGAGTAACAACATGCTGTGCGGTTGCATAATACAAATTATTGTCTTGTCATGCAACAAAAGCTGATTTTTAGACATTTCACTTCAATCAGACATCAAATCACTACACCTGAATACACGTAATGACAATATTTATTCGGTGGTTAGTTGTGTATAGTCGGCATCAGACACAGACGCGTTCATAGGGCTATTTATTATTTTGGTATTGACAATTGTTTCATCGGTGTAGTTTTTCCTGTGTTATTTTAGTGTTTTAACTTTAAGCCGTCCAATGGGCGTATATACATGAATACATTTGATTTGTCGTGTTATTGCACTATAGCTAATTTGCTTTATCAACATTATTCTAAATAAGCTCATATGTTTATTTTACTTTTTGCGTTGAAAATATTGACACAAACAAATAGCCATCCTATATTTTATGTTTAAGTAATCCACATACAAAATCCAACAAAAACAACACATGTTTTTTTTTGTAATCGCATGTTATATTCTTTATTATTTAACAATTTTTAATGATGATAACTCGTAAACGAACATTTACTTTTTAGAAAACGCGCACGTTTTTAGCTCGCGGATCTACAATGTACTTTTTATTGTTTAAAAAGATGACAACAAATTGGAAAATTGTCAGTTCAACTACCTGATAAAAGATCCCTTATATAAATCGAATTTCTTGGCGAGCATTGAAGATATCAAGGAGAAACTTGCATCACATGCTGTTCATTTGATTCAGGGATAATAATCTGAACATGTGCTACATTATTGTATGATACTTGAATATGATTTATACCTATACTGTTTATTCACTTGCCTTTGCTGCATGACTATAATATATTAAAACGTTGAAGGCACTGAAGTTGTTCGCTATTGCATAATCTTAGACGCAACAGTTACTCAGTTTTCAAAAGTATGTTATAGCTTTTTATATCGCAAGCTTGAAATGAACACAACCCATTCAAATTTATAAAGAATGTGCCTTAAAGCACAGGTCGAAATGTGTGATCACTGATCATCCTCATATTTATGTTATAGAGATAACGTAGACACAATAACAACAATATGTCTCTTTTTTCGCAATTGGTTGCTGCAACCATCTTTAGAATTGTTATTGCCTTGTTAAAGAATATCAAGCCTAGAATAATGTACATGTTGTGTTATGTGCATCTAATACTTGATTTATTTACTTTAAATTATTGAGCAACAATTAACCGACATGACAGACTTTCATAGGCCTAATTGATCCACAGTCGCCATTTATATTCTATATTTAATTGGATTGAGTTGTTCAACCTTGAAAAAGCTTGCTGCCCTGCTTTTTAGACCATCTGTAACCAACGTTTGAAATTGAGTTTCCTGGGCTTAAATCTACCTACCTCTGGCAACCACTTAATCTGTAAGTTATTCATGATGTAAGATCTGACAGTGTATTCAACTCAGTTAATTTGCAAGTATGAAGACATTAAAGGGACCTTTCACATTTTGGTAAATTGAAAAACTTAAAAGATTTAATAATTTGGAGAGTTCTGTTGATTTCGTTATATTTGTTCATACTACGAGGATTGCTTATATAACGTATAAAATACATCTCTCATTGTATGAGCACGGATGGCCGAGTGGTCTAAACGATATACTTTTATTCAAGGGATAAGTGGTTCGAGCCCAGTTGAGTGTAACTATTTTTTATTTTTTTTTAAATTTAAGTCTTGTTTTTAATGGAGCTTTTAACATCCAATGTTTACATTTGTCAATATTAAGCATTTAATGACAAACTGTGAAAAGGTCCATTTTAAATGTTTACTAAAAATTCCCAATGTAAAAATTTAGAACTCATTGGTTGTTTATTTCATTTAAAAGTGATTGTGTTATTTGCCTTGTCAGCGAGGTTACTTTGAAGTTATTATAACTTTTATATTGTTTTATTTTTAAATCATTAATATAAAAGATAATTTAAGCTTCATTTTGGGAAAAAAATGCATTAACTGTCATGCCAGTACCAGAGACTGTCTTTAAACAAAAAACACCATACAATCAGAAAGTGTCGTCATTGATTAGCTTGAGCGTTTCTCAGGCTAATCAGTGTGCACAGGCTAATCTGGGACATCACTTATTTGACATGCATTAAGCCGCGTTTTCCCTGAAAGCAGCCAATATGTATATAGTTCAATGACAAACTGGCCAATGTCGACGCACAAGCTGTTAAACACTATTGATTACATACACACACTCAATGCCTGCAGTGTACCAGTGGTGAAGTAAAAACAGGCAGAAGCCGGAGGTTATCGTTCTTAGCGTAGTTAAGAGTAGACCAACTTGCAACGCATACTCTTAACCTTAGTTTTCCGCAAGCGAACAACTAAAACATATTAAAACATATAATCTGTCATTTTCCCTTAAAAAGAGTTGAATTATTTTAAGTTTAATGTTTAAACACAGTTTAGAAAATGATATGCAAATGTGTTTGATTTGTTAGGAAAGCTTTTCAAGAACGATGATTGCAATGCCTTTTTGAATTGTCATGCCTTAGATATAAGACTCACTTCTTTATCGATCGTTTCTTGGAGAATGGCTCTGTTTACATTGTGCGTTCAGTCAGACATTCAGACATTGTCTCTTTAGACAATTGAAAGATTTAAACTCGAACGAAACATAAATATATTAAGTGAATATCATACTTGTACACTATACTGTGTCCATGTAGTAGTTGAAATAATGACAATACAATACGCACATGCAATGTTAATGTGTCCTTTATGTGACAAACCTATTTAGGGAACTATTTTTACAAATAAAAAGTAATCACGATAATTTTAGTATTCATAGTATAACCTTCACCAAGAAAATATGTATTTACATTCGCTGTTGCTCATTCCCTAACAAGACCTTCCAGCCAGGAAAAATATAAAATCATTAGACAGGAAGAACACTTTTAAGTAAAGGAAACAAACGTTCAAATGAATTCAACATTGATATTGAAATTTTCAGCTATCTTTATTATCACTTGATGTTGACAAAATCAATATTTGTACTTAAATTCACATCAATATAAATTGAATTCGTATATTTTTCAATAGTTTAAATTTGCAGCCTTAAGAATGAGTGAACCTGTTTTGAAAGCGATTGCAGACATTCAATCATGCTGCCATTAATAATGAAACACATAATAATACTTAGAATCATTACGGCTTTACGAAAATTTCAACTACATATTCATTATTAAAATACAGTATAATGAATTTAATCTTCTTCTTTTTATTAAAATATTCAACACGGTAAATGTACAAACAATTTTTTTAAACGACCAAGCTGATATTAATTAACACGAACACGTACTTGCAGTATACAGTGTAATGTAATGGCTTCTTGAAATTTACGGAGTTCTAATTTAAGCATGTGAAATTCATTTCATGCGATTGATTTTTCAAATACCTCAACTAGGTATGCATGACCTGTGTAGTGCAAACACGTATAGTTACATTGATGAAATATTTAGATTGTTTTATTTTCTTTGACAATATTATTGGTTCATGTAAATTCAATTATTTGACGGGAAAAGACGTTCACTAGTGCACAATTATCAATTGAAGTGATTTGTAACGAACGATTGTTTTGGTTAAAAATGGTAAAGGTTTTATATGAATCTCCCTATTAGCAGGTGGTCTGCATATATGCAAAGGTCTAACATGAAGTCCGTTTTTAGTTTGGCATTAAACTCACCTTTATCTTTTGATTTAAATCATCGCTAACAAGCACTAACTAGGTTTTCTGTACATCAGTAACACGACGATTTTGTGAACATTAAGAAATCTCATTACATAACCAACCAACCTATTTTGCGTTTTGATGTATTTTCTATAAAAATAAAAATAAAGCGATTGAATTATTAAAAAAAACACCAGCGAGACTTAAAATGGCTCACATTGATTGCAAACACCGACGCAACTGCCGCCAGTCGATTTTAGACAAATAAACAGTATTAAGTAGAGATATTAAGAACTATGGCATAAGGAATTACTTCTTTGTCATATAGGCTTCTTGTCATGAAATCCATATATTCTTACGCGTTGCTAGATGATCATTGAGGTTCTTGCTATTGATACAACATATTATCTACATATAACAATATACAAGTATGTCTAAATGCACTTTACACTGTGATTTTATGCAAATGGTTATCAACAAATTCGTATATAGTAATGTTGTACGTGCTTGTTGAATGTATAGTGCATCATTGTACATTATAAGTTAAGCAAGCATATTAATTCCGTATAACTAACGCAGCAATCGTTATACATTACGTATTAACTATCGTAAGGTACTAATCGCACAAGGTAATCAAAGCATAGCAAGCAAAACGCTTCTCTTTATTCATCACTAAAATATAATTGTGTTATTCGCATGAGCGTGAAATTCTTCGATTGACAATATTATTTTAAGTGCATGTTTAACGATATCTGTTCGAAAACCGACACATTTTGTTTTATCTAATGCGTTTGGAACAGTTAACTTCCATTTGCGAATAGTAAAGCTGAAGAATCAAATTATAAGCTGATGATCGACATCATTTCATAAAAAATAGTGAGCATTTTTAAACTTTTAACATTCAGTTTTCATTTTAAAAATCACTGATATTTCCCTTAAAATCATCGGTAGTTTTGATAAACGTCCTTTAACCAATGCATGCATACCATAAGACCGTCACATATATATGTCAATCAATTTCCTTTTCGTAAAGCTAACACAATCACTGAAGAGTATGTATTAATATTTGCCAAAAGTGCTATAAATATATGCTCAATGGAGTTGTAAGAACGTAATTTAATACGTGTTTCAGATGACATTGTCTGACTGATGCAAATAAAAAAACGTAAAACAATGGAATGCGTAGCGCTAAATCCATTTAGTAAGGAATTCGCAGTAGATGGAATTAAGCAAATATTTGTTTTAACCCTGTATGGTAATGTTATTGAATCCCCAGCAGGGGAATAAATACGGATACACAATTTTCAATATACTCAAGTAAAGGTCATATAATAATCCTCCGAGAATTTCCTAGAATTTCTTCTCTGGGCAACACAATTTGCAAAAATTTGCTCAACTGCATCAACAAAACAATCGTGTAATGAGTTCAAACAAGCAAGGTCATTCGTGGCCTAGTCGCTTATAAGTATATCATGCGTTTATTTTATATTATACTATTTAACATCCGTTTTATGCAATTATACAACCCACCGAATGAATATCAAACATAGTTACACATTTAAAGTACGTTATCTTTCATACATCTTTGAGTTAATACATTTTTTGTTAAATTTGATTAATGTATTATGTTCATATATATGCAAAATGTGGAGTACCGATAAAGCAAACTTTCCAGTTCGCCACGAAACGATCAAATTAGGCAAATGTCAGCGTTTGAAAGGATTTAACCTTAAATAGAATTGAGAATGTCGGCTACGCCGGAAATGAGCAAGACAGGAAAGATTGCCAGACCAGCCGAAAAATAAACGGAAATAATTAAACGCACATCAATGCCTGCATTGTGTAGATCGCACAAATCATCAAACCGATACAAAAACCACGGATTTAGTATTAAAGATGAGAACTCAAGTTCTCGTCACGAGAACTATGGTTTTCACAGATTATTTAACGTCTGTCGAAAACTTCAAATAAGAACCTAGGCTATCGCCGTTTGATGCACATTTTATGATAACTTGGGTTCTGGTGAAAACCTATGTTATCGAATAAAAACTTGGGTTCTGGTAGCCATGTGCAATCTTCAAGCAAGAACCTTGGTTCCCCCATAAAAACCCAGTTTCTTGCGTTTATTCGTCGAACCGCTTTGCATACACAGTGACACAATTGAGCATTCTCTTATTATGCATCACGCATGTATATGATAGTTTACGTATAGTTTTGGCTGTGTATAATCATAAATAAATACTTCTAACGGCTACCCAAGTATATTATGCAGACTTTAAAGTTGTCGAACCCTATGACTAATTCACTCTACATTCGTAAAGCAAGAAATTACTTGTGTGGGAGTATTGTTTCATCAATGCCTGTATAAAATTCAAATATTGATTTCCACATAGTCCGCTTTGCATATTTACGCCAATCATGGACAATCTTCATATTGGACAAGATAGTAATTCCAAGTAAGCGAAATACTTTATTGGACAATGTTCATATTGGACAAGATAGAAATGCCAATTAAGCGAAATTCTTTATTATGTTCACAAGTGTAGGATGGGATTTCCATACAAGCGTCGACCGGGGAAACGTCGTTATGAACAACATATAAGGGCAAGTTAGCAGATCCAAATCACTGAACGTATGATTTCTAAAATGACCTTTATTACAAATATGTTTTTATTGATGTAATATGCCTATGCACGAAAACATTAACATAGAATATAAAATTTAAAAAATAAGCTTTATTGGGTTTTGCGCAATAACAAGAGCCAAATTAGTTTACGAGTAATATTTGTTTTGCTTCCACAAGACGCAAATTGATTTACCAATGAATTTTCACGGTATTAGCAATGGTCAGCTCTGGTTATTAGGCTTGCATTGACTTAAATGTAGCTGGTAATCGTCTCAGACATACCATTAGGATGGCAAATAATCCAATTACATTGCGCCGGTGTTTTGTTTCATTTCTTCTACTACTAATTACGCTAGGTTGCAATTACAATAATGCATAAGATTAGACTCTGCGATATCCATTAGGAGCGTATAACATTTCTAAAACTAAGACTGAAATAAACAGCTTTTGAATGATTGACATCGTGTTTTTATCGATATACATGAGCTCATATTTCATTTGCCATTTCTTAAGCAGGATGTTTTATAGTTTAGATTTGTGAGTTCAATTGTGTCATTACATTTTATAGCCTTTAAGAATGAAGAGTGGCATTTATTCGTAGAATAAAATATATTTTTATTTTCGTCATTTTCAGAGAGTTTATCGGTTGAGGTATGTATCTAACGCGTCATTAAATTAAGCTAAATATTATTTGTAGGAAAATAGGAAATTACTTTATTATAATTAGCATAATACTGATAACCAGTTTTATGTATTAAATTCTTAGTTTGTAAATAAATTGTTTAGCCACTGATCCGCATGGACCACGTATTATTTCGAAATAATCGTAAACAAGACTCAAATTAGAATTTGAATGTTCGCCAAGACATATTAAGATGATATATTAATATGAATAATATGCTTACAACATCCTTTTGCCAAAACAGTATTAGTATAAACAGTTTGTATCCAACTGACGCTGTTTTTTGCCATGGCTGCGTGTTTTAATACAATTGTACGAGTTTGCATTCACACTGATAAATCGTGAATACACATGTGAATACATAGAGGTAATTTGTTGCATTCGATGGAATATCGATTTTATTTCACGAGTGATTATATAAAATAGTATTTCCACGAGTGGCGCATTTTTTGTGATCACGAGTGAATGAAAATCGATATTCCATTGAATCCAACAAATTTTTTGTTGATTCGATTTTATTTTATGCTTTTTTCACCGTTTATTTACATTGTAAAAGAGTTTAACTTGATAATTTCGCTGGATTTATGACGTCATTTTGTCGAAAAGATGATGTGATTTCACCGTAAAACAGTTAAAAATATCGATATTTTACACCGTTTTTTTTCACTGTTTAAAACGGTCAAATACCAGTTTTATTTCACTGATATTTCTCTATAAACCATCGGAAAGCATACGCTAAATTTGTGTTAAAACCCGAAGAAGATGTAATGTCGAAAGCACTAGATTATAAGACACTTTATTTTGTCACTGTTTGACCAAGTTCATTCTCAAGTATACTGTTCTTTAATTGTTCTTGTATGCTCATGTCATCCTATGTTTTTGAAAGTATACTCGTTGGTGTATATTAAATCGCCTTACATATATTTTGGGTTATCGTATAATAAATCAACACAAATCCCTATTCGTATAAATAGGATATACTTTTATTTTGACAAAAGTACTTAACCTATATATTCTTGGTGTTTGTTTTAGCATAAATGAATCATTGTTACAGTTCTTTAAAGGGATCTTTTCACGGTTTGGTAAATTGACAACATTGAAAAAAAAGTTGTTTCAGATTCGCACATTTTCGGTTTAGTTATGATATTTGTGAGGAAACAGTATTACTAAACATTTGCCTTGGTCTAATATAGCCATTATATGCATCATTTGACGATTAAAAAAACTAAAAATTATAAAGCGTTGCAACGCGAAACGATTGAATAATTTGAAGAGTTCTATTGTTGTCGTTTACATTTGTGAAACTACGAAGATTGCTTATATAACGTATAAAATACTCATCTTATGTATGCTTGGCAGGATAGCTCAGTTGGCTGATGCGTTTTTACTTCAGGATTCTGGGGGTCACTGGTTCGAGCCCAGCTACGGGCTACCTTTTTTTCCTTTTTAAAATTTTATTTTTTATTTTTTACTGGAGCTATTAAAAATTAATGTTTACATTTATCAATATAAAGCATTTAATGACAAACTTCAAAACATGCCAAAATCTGTGAAAAGGCCCCTTTAATGAATATAATTTGTATTCCTTTAGAACAAAACCAGTGACATCTTGACAGTAATGAACATAATATAGAGCTTTATTCTGTAAAAATCGTTGTTGCTAGGGTTGAGTAGCCAACACACCGCAATGATAGAAACGGTATATTTGCGAGTCTTAACTGCAACAAAAGTAACGATATTGTGTGTATATTAAATAGATGGGAAAGTCGCCTTGGTGAATTGGACATGGTGTCCGCCTAGCGATCGGGAGGTCAATAGTTCGACCCCCACTCTGGAAGCCCTTTTTTTTACATATCCTCCGTATACATCAAGTACTGGTTCTTGTCGAAGGAAACGGACTCGAAGGCGTTTCAAATAAGCCATAGGTTTTCTTTGCAAGCGATCGAAATTAAAATGGTAAAATCTAAATGGAATTCCTTTTTCATATATACACTGATAATTAAAAACACAATGCTGTTTCGAAGTGTATACAATAATTTCGATAATAATGGTAAAACAGATATGACATGACTGTAACGCACTTTATTCCAGAAAAAGTCATTAGGAATGTATATATAGTACTGATGATCATTGCGTAAACATGTATTTCAAATTGCTTAATATTTAAAATCGATATTTATTAATTTGTGGTTAATATGTTTATTATTCTGATGCAAAACAACTCAAGTAGGTATCGAGACAAAGAATCCAGCATGCATCCATTATGTATCACACACTTAACATCTAGGAAAACTTTATTTCGAATACAATCGTCCTTTCCATTTTTGCATGAATGTGTGAAGCTATATTTTTGGTCAACATATATTACGTCTCATCACCTTGAAGAGACTTCCGATCGCTATTGTACAAATATAGTTGATGTTGTTTTGGGCTAGTATGTTGGTTGTGTATAAACTTCTAAGCTGTTGGGCTAAGATACACACCTGAAACTCGAGGAAATGTCTTTGACCAAAATATCATCAGCATGTTGTCGCTGAATTATATTGTAGTAAACTACTATAAATATTCAATGCGGACAATTATTGATCTTTTAACAACAATGCGAATATTAAATGAGAAAATATGTTCAACATATTTAACGTCTATTACCTTATAGATATAATTTGATATATTAAATGACACTACTTTTTAATGATTTTATCGCATTTAACGTAATCAGTTTAACCTGATGATTGTATAACTTTTTTAGCAACTTGTTTGAAAACATAAAATTGTTAGCCAAACACATACCTTCAAACAGAGTCCATAATATATCGAACGCAACTAAAATAAGATAACATCTCGAACCAACAATTTTAAATTGATAGTTACATGTTGGTCTTCCATTAGAACTGCAGCAATCTATTTTGTCTCACCTTTACATGCATTAACCCACCTCGAGTCAGTTTTTCACATGATGATTAAATGTATGAGGAGTTAATGTTAATGTTAACTATTAAATTGGTTTGCAAAAATCAAAGTTAAAGTTTAAATGCACCATAAGAAGAGAGAAAATCCGTATTATACAATGCGGTCATTTTGAAAGACAACGAACCACACGTCAAACAATGTGGCCTAAAACAAATGCTCTAGACCCGCTCCAAACGTACAGACGAATTAACACGAAATGGCGTCACCGCCTTGAAACGGTCTGTGCAACAGAACTCGGGGTTTGGGGGAGGGGGTTAGGAGCTCAAAACCTCAGACATGGACGAGAATTTTTCATTAACAATTTAAGTTTACACAAACATTAACCTCACAGCATCACCATTAATCGAGATAAGAAACATAGCCACTATAATTTTTACAATCAAATCATCGTCGTGCAATGCAGGAATATGGACGTAGATAGTATATGATAAATATGTGTTCTAAATAGTAACTAAACAAAGTACAATTATAGACGCATGCGCAGTCCATGTCAGCGGTGAATAAGGATGAAAAGGCGGAGTTAATCAATGCCGCAAACGAGTAGGCGGGGCATGGACATCTATTTTGAGATGAGGATTTAATTTTGTCAGTTTTATGCATACTACTATTTATTAATGGTCTACCAGTGCACATTAAGGTCTCATTGAACATCGTGCACTGGTCTATTTGGATCAAACTTCTTTCTTTGACCAACACCCGGGCAGCCGGGATAAATTTGACCTACTTTGGCTCAAACTTTAATATTTTGTCCTGAAAAGGCACATACTGTAGTCATGAAAACTCAGACCTGTAAACAAACTTTGAATTACAAACACACACGCATAATACAATTTATAATATTATGATGCATATACGTCCTTTAACCAATGCATGCATACCATAAGATCCAGGGTTGGTAATGGGGCCATGCATAGATGATATTAACTGTATTGTCATAAGAGAGGTTCAGTATCAATTTGAAGTGAATCGGTGTAGAAATGAAGAAATTATAGTAAAAGGCAATTTTGGGTGGGCGTGGCCTATGTGGGTGTGGCCTATTATGGGCGGGACGCCCCAGGGTTGGTAGTGAGGCCATACATAGTTGAGACTGACCGCATTGTCATAAGAGAAGTTCAGTATCAATTAGAAGTGAATCGGTGTAGAAATGAAGAAAGTATAGTAAAAGACAATTTTGGGTGGGTTCGGCCTATTATGGGCAGAGCGCCCCAGGGTTGGTAATGGGGCCTTACATAGTTGAGATTGACCGTATTGTCATAAAAGAGGGTCAGTATCAATTTAAAGTGAATCGGTGTAGAAATGAAGAAATAATAGTGAAAGGCATTTTTGGGTGGGCGTGGCTTATGTGGGTGGGGGCGCCCCAGGGTTGGCAATGGGGCCATGTATAGTTGAGATTAACTGTATTGTCATTAGAGAGGTTCAGTATCAATTAGAAGTGAATCGGTGTAGAAATGAAGATATTATAGTAAAAGGCAATTTGGGGTGGGCGTGGCCTATGTGTGCGGGGCGCCCCACGGTTGGTAATGGGGCCATGCATAGCTGAGATTGACCGTATTGTCATAAGAGATGTTCAGTATCAATTTAAAGTGAATCGGTGTAGAAATGAAGAAATTATAGTAAAAGGCAATTTTAGGTGGGCGTGGCCTATGTGGGCGGGGTGCCCTAGGGTTGGTAATGGGGCCATGCATAGCTGAGATTGACTGTATTGTCATAAGAGAGGTTCAGTATCAATTTGAAGTGAATCGGTGTAGAAATGAAGCAATTATAGTAAAAGGCAATTTTGGGTGGGCTTGGCTTATGTGGCCGGGGCGCCCCAGGGTTGGTAATGGGGGCCATGCATAGTTGAGATTGACCTTAGTGTCATAAGAGAGGCTCAGTATCAATTTGAAGTAAATCGGTGCAGAAATGAAGAAGTTAATGTAAAATAACATAAAAAAATGAGTGAAAATCTCTGACCCGGCCCCGCCCCAACCCCCAATACTTTTGACCCAGAGGTCAGATCAAAATTCCGTCACTGTCACCGTCGCACATATGCTCAAAGCTACCAAGTATGTAAGTTTCAAGGTTCTAGTGCTAATAGTGTAGGAGGAGCAGGTGGCCAGGACGGACGGACGGAGGACAGACGCACATCAATACAATATCCCCAATTTTTCTCCGAAAAACGTGGGGATAATTTAGATTGATAAAATTAATTTATAGCCTAGTAAGCAAGAAATTTATTATTTTTTAAACGGTAACGCATTTACAACCGAAAGTAAGATTTCTAGATGTATACGTCCATTTCGACAAACGCGATTATTTTTAAGTTTTAAAGCGTAAAAGAGACGGATTTCTACCTTGTAAACACCAAATATATTCTAATTGGCATAGATAAAATATGTTTCTTATTTATACTTTAATTTACTATTCCAAGTATTACATTTCAAGGTGTGTGGCTTTAATGGATTGTGCAATTAAAGGTGTGTCAAGTCTCTATGTTTGTCATTCAGCAATGTAATCAGAAATAACTTGCAGCACAGAAAACAACGAATTGTAGGTTAATATTGAGGCCTAAATGTTGAATATTGCACATGTTGGTCAGTCGGTCCGTCCACCAAATGTTTTCAGGATGATAACTCAAGAAAGCTTAGGCCTATGATCATGAAACTTCATAGGTACATTGATCATGGCTGGCAGATGACCCCTATCGATTTTTAGGTCACTTGGTCAAGGGTATGTTCTGGGGGCATATGTCTCCAACAGCGGACCACTTTTAAAGAAGGGCTATAGCAACAGCTAACCATTCTCAATTAACTCCATTTGTTATCTGATTTGAATGAAAACAAAGGCATTAAAAATATTTGCTTTCAATTACAAATGTTTTTATTCAAATTTGTAACAAATTTACTATAATCTTTTAGACACAAAGCCATATGAACAGTATATGCCATGGGTTTCATGCATTATTATGTGTTAATCAATTATTTATTTATATTTAGTCATAAAATTGGAAAAAGTAAATGTGTTACATGTATTTTGCAACAGCCAAAAAATACCTGAATATTTGTTAATTTTTTAATCTTTTACACGCTAGTTTAAGTCTGGCGTTCGTTCATTCCAACAAAATGTAGATCAAATCTCAGTAAATAGTTTAATCATTCTTTAAGTTTCATCATTCTCAAAACAGTCTTCAAACAAAAAAAACAAAAAATGCCTGAGGAAACATACAATGCCTAAGTTATATAATGCCTAAGGTATATATTATAACATAATTTTCCATGATTTCGGATATACATTTTCAGATACTTTTTCCAGATTTAAACAAGACCAATTGATGTTGTGGGAATATATTATCCCTATCATGACATTATGTCAAAGGGACCCAGTATACTAATTACTATACACTAGAAATTGTTTTAAATTGTTATCATTACAAACTCATCTATTAAAATAACATCTAGGAATTCTTCTTTTGTCCGCCACATTTTTAATGCAAAATGCCTCCTCACAGAACAATTTTTGGCGCTTATCAGTTGGCATTAAGACTATAGTAAACCTAGAGGTAATATTACTACAACACTATAGAAACTGGCCAGGGATTGGGAAAATACCTACTCCTGAGAACACGTCTTACTCGGTCTACTTCTGAATCGTAAGAGAGCGTGAAAAACAGTTTGTGAAAACCACTTCCGCAAGAGTGAGGGTAAAACCCGTAATTACTATACCCACCCGTACCGTACTGGATACGTCACAACACTCCCCCCAACTTTATGAAAAAAGGACCTTACCAAAACTGGGGGTTATCTGCATGAGGGGGTCAGCAACTACAAGTCGCTCCACCAAGATGGTCCCTCTACCAGATGCGGTTTTCTCTCAAGTACTGTTCTTCACTTCCTTAGTCCGTGGTCAGGATTTTCCCAATTAGAGCTATTAGCCCTACTTCTGGCCGTCTTCTTTGTCGCAAACTGCATGGATTCTGTTGCTTTTCAGTCATGAGTCACAGACCCAATGACTTCTACTTTACTGGATTAGATTAGTAAAGGCTAATTAGTGTGCACAGGCTAATCTTATTTGACATTCATTAAGTCCCGTTTTCCCTGAAAGCAGCCAATATGTACAGATTTCAAGGATAAACACTAGACTGGCCAATGTCGTCTTACAAGCTGGTATATACACTCACTGCAGAAGTAGAGCAGAAGTATTTGTCGTCTGCAGTGCAGACAGGCAGCGGTAATCGTTCCTAGTAAAGTGAATTGCGGTTCTTACTATAGCTAAGGCTTCTATAGGTCAATAATCTATATGGCATATACTATTATGTGAAAATGAATAACACAAAAACGGTTTATGTTTCGCATTTAATTAAGAGTGTAATATGGTGTGCTAAAATCAAGCTCCGAATATTCAATGCCACTTTTGCTTTACTCGCCACTTCAGACAATTGTATGTTTGTATGTAAATACAGATTCAACAGTATACCAAATGCTGTCTGCTCAAACACGTGTTTATTTTTATAAACACTCTAATGTTAGCAGCAAATCACTGGCAGATAAACCCAGCCTACTAGTTAATGTTGGTTAATATTTTACCACCGCAAAATCAAGCAAGTGAGATCCGGCTTTTAAGCCCCGTTTTTCACTGAAAGCAGCCAATATTTACAGATTTCAATGATAAACACTAGACTAGCCAACGTTAACTACAAGTGGTTAAATACACTCTATGTACTGTATCAGTGAGAACAGGTAGATGCGGTGATTAAAGCAGACGCTTTTAGCATTATCGTCTGCTAAAGTTTACTGGAGTTATCCACACAGGCAGTCACGGTTTACTTTTCCTGCCGTACCTTAGCCCATACTGATCCATACTGATTTGCAAAATTGCGTCTGCATTATTTGTGAGCTTTGCTCACAAATAACAATCACCAGCGAGACTTGAAATGCTGAACATTTTTGGAAACACCAATCAAACTGCCACCAGTCGATTTTAGACAAACCAATAGTATTCAGTAGAAATAATAAGATCTCTGACTACTTCTTTATCATGTAGGCTGCTTGTCAAGAAATCCACATATACATACGCGTTGCTTGATGACCATCGAGGTTCGTGCTATTGATACAACGTATTATATACATATAACGATAGATAGGGCTGTCTTAATTCACTTTTAGCTGTGATATTTTGCAAATGGTTATTTATATAACTTATATGGTAATATTGTACGTGCTTGTTGAATATATAGTGCATCATTTTACATCGTACGTTAAGCAAGAGTATATTAATTCCGTATAGCTAACGAAGCAATCGTTACACAGTACGTAACTATCGTTAGGTACTTATCGCGACATGTGATCAAAGCCTGGCAAGCAAAAAGCTTCTCTTTATTCATCACTTAAATAAAATTGTATTATTCGCATGAGAGTTAAATGCTTCGATTGACAATACTACGATAAGTGCATGTTTACAGATATCTGTTCGAAAACCGACACATTTTATTTTATCTTATGCCTTCGGAACAGTTTATTTCCATTTGTGAGTAGTAATGCTGAATAATAAATTTGGATGAAATTATAAGCTCATGATCGACATCATTCTATAACAAAATAGTGAGTTTTTTCTGGTTTTTTTTTTCAACTTTTAATGATTAGTTTTCATTTTAAAAATCACTGTTATTTCCCTACAAATCATCTGTAATTTGATATATGTCCTTTGACTAATGCATGCATAGCATAAGACCTTCACGTGCATAATGTCAATCATTTCCTGTTCGTAAAGCTAACACCATCACTAAAGAACATATATTAATATTGCAAAAGTGCTTTAATTATTTGCTCTATGGAATTTAAGTACGTATTAAATACGTGTTTCATATGACATTGGTTGATTGATGCCAATAAAATAACGTAAACCAATAGAATGTGTAGCGCTAAATCCATTTAGTAAGTAATTCGTCTATTGAAATTAAGCAAATATTTGTTTTAACCCCGTTTGGTAATGTTATTCAATCCCCAGCAGGGTAATACATACGGATAAACAATTTTCAATATACTCAAGGAAAGGTAATATAATAATCCTTCGAGAATTTCCGTGAATTCGGAATCCTCTATAATTTCTTCTCTGGGTAACACAATTTGCAAACATTTGCTCAACTGCATCTACACAGCAATCGTGAAAATAAGCAAAGACATTCGTTGCGTATTCGCTTATAAGTATAGTATGCGTTAATTAAATATTATACTATTTAACACCCGTTTAATGCAATTAAATAACCTACAGACTGAATATCAAACATCGGTAAGCGTTTAAAGTACGTTATCTTTAATACATTTTTGAGTAAATACATTTTTTAAAATTTGATCAATGTATTTTGTTCATATATGCATGCATGCGAAATGTGGAGTATCGATAAAGCAAACTCTCGAGTTCGCCATGAACGATCAAATTAGGCAAATGTCAGCGTTTCAAAGGATTTAACCTTAAATAGTATTGAGAATGTCGGCTACGCCGGAAATAAGCAAGAAAGGGAAGATTGTCAGACCAGCCGAAAAATAAACGGAAATAATTAAACACGCATCACTGCCTGCATAATGTAGATCACACAAATCATCAAACCGAAAAATAATGAATATAACAGGACGAGGAAGTGGCGAGTAAAGCAAAAGTGGCACTGAATATTCGGAGCTTGATTTTACCACACCATATTACACTCAAAAGTGCATGCGGAACAAAAACCGTTTTTTGTGTAATTTATTTTTCACATAATAGAATATGCCAAATATTATATAGAATATTCATGCACATGTTTCAAAAGATATTTGAGATTTTATAAGATTGATGTTAATCAACATTACATGAATTTGATCATATTCGCAATTATCCACAGTTTATATTTTGTTAAAAAAACGACATACAGTGACACAATTGAGCATTCTCTCATAACAAAGCGTGCATGTTTATGTTATTTTACGAATAGTTTTTTTAATTATAAATAAATACTTCTATCGGTTACCAAAACGTTTCGATGTATATTATGCAGACTTCAAAATTGTCAAACCCTATGACTTATTCACTCTGCATTATTAAAGCAAGAATTTACTTTTGTGGGAGTATTTTTGGATCAATGTCTATATAAAATTCAAATATTTATTTCCACACATGATCAACAATAATGCGCTTTGCATATATACGCCAAGCATGGACAATCTTCATATTGGACAAGATAGTTATGCCAATTAAGCGAACTACTTTATTGGACAATCTTCATATTGATAGATAGTAATGCCAATTAAGCGAAATACTTAATTAGAAAATCTTCATATTAGACAAGATAGAAATGCCAATTTAGCGAAATTCTTTATTATGTTCACAAGTGTGTAATGGGATTTCAATACAAGCGTCGACCGGTAAGCGTCGTTTTCAACAACATCTTAGGACAAGTTAGCAGTTCGAAATCACTGAACGCATGATTTCTAAAACGACTTAAATTACAAATATGTTTTTTATCGATGCAATATGCATGTGCACGAAAACATCAACATGCAATGTAAAATAAAAAACAAGCTTTATTTGGTTTTGTGCAATAAAAAGGGCAAAATATGTTTACGAGTTATATTTGTTTTGCTCCTACAAGACGTTAATTGATTTACCAATGAATTTTCACGGTATAAGCAACGGTCAACTCTGGTTATTGGGCTTGCATTGACTTGGATCAAGCTGGTAAACGTCTCAGACAAACCATTAGGATTACAAATAATCCAATTACATGGTGCCGGTTTTTGGTTTCATTGCTTCTACTACTAATTACGCTAGGTTTACTTTAATGCATAAGATTGGACTCATCGATATCCATTAGGCGCGTATAACATTTATCCTGATAAAACTAAGACATTAATAAAAAGCTTTTGAATGATTGACATCGTGTTTGTGTCGTTATACATGAGCTCATGTTTCAGTTGCCATAACTTTAGCAGGATGTTTTGCAGTTTTAAGTGCCGGTTTACATTTGTAAGTGCAATCGTGTCATTAACATTTTATAGCCTTCAAGAATGACGAGTGGCATTTATTCGTAGAATTAAATATCTTTTTATTTGTTTTCGTCATTTTCAGAGAGTTTATCGGTCGAGGTATGTTTTTAACGCGTCATTAAATTTAAGCTAAATATTATTTGTAGGAAAATAGGAAATTATTTTATTATAATTAGCATACACTAAACACCATTTTTATTTATTTAACCATTAATTTGTAAATAAATTGTATAGCCACTTATGCGCATAGACCACGAAATAATCTTAAACAAGAATGAAATTAGCATTGAATGTTTTGTCAAGATATATTAAGATGATATATTAATATGAATAATATGCTTACAATATCTTTTTACCAAAACGTATTAGTAAAAGTAGTTTGTATCATATTGACGCTGTTTTTGTCGTGGCTGCGTGTGTCAATACGACAATAGTCCGAATTTGCATTCACACTGATAAATCGTGAATATATATGTGAATACATATGTGTAAAACCCCTGAATATTATATAATGTCGAAAGCACTAGAGTATAAGATACGTTATTTTGTCACTGTTTGACCAAGTTCATTCACATATGAAATCTGTTCTTTAGTTGGAACTGTATGCTCATTTCATCCTATATTTTTGAAAGTATACTCATTTGTGTTTATTAAAAAACTGTACATATATTTGGGGTCATCGGGCAATAAATAAACACAAATACTTAATTGGATAAAAGTACTTTACCTCTATATTATTGGTGTTTTTTTAGCATAAAATAATCACTGTTACAGTTCTTTAATGAATATAATTTGTATTCCTTTAGAACAAACCCAGTGACATCTTGTCAGTAATGAACATAATATAGAGCTTTATTCTGTAAAAATCGTTGTCGTTAGGTTTGAGTTGCCTACACACCGCTTTGATAGAAACGGGATATTCGCGAGTCTTATTGGTTTTTGTCAAAGGAAAAAATCTCGAAGTCGTTTCGAATAAGCCACAGGTTTTCGATGCAAGCGATCGAAATTAAATAGTTAAAAACTAAATGGAATTCCTTTTCATATATACAACGATAATTAACAACACAATACTGTTTTGAAGCGTTTACACTTACAATGGTAAAGAAGATAAGACATGACTGTAACGGGATATTCGCGAGTCTTAACCGCGACAAAATAACGCCATCGTGTGTATGTTAAATATATGGGAAGGTCGCCTTGGTGAATTGGACATGGTGTCCTTCTAGCGATCGGGAGGTCAATGGCTCTATCCCCACTATGGGAGCCTTGTTTTAGATTTCTCCCGTATACATCAAGTACTGGTTCTTGTCAAAGGAAACGGACTCGAATGCGTTTCAAAAAAGCCATAGGTTTTCTATGCAAGCGATCGAAATTAAATAGATACAAACTAAATGGAATGCCTTTTTCATATTATACAGATTATTCACAACGCAATGTTGTTTTGAGGTGTATACCATAATTTCGATAATATTGGTAAAGAAGATATGACATGGCTGTAACACACTAAATTCCAGAAATTCATCATTAGGAATTTATACATCTTGACGACACAAATCGTAACTGTCTCGAACATGTACATACGTATTTATACTGGTGATCATTGCGTATATTTTTTATTGCGCAATATTTAACATCGTTATTTATTAATTTGTGGTAAATATGTTAATGATTCTGATGGAAAATAACTCAAGTAGATATCTAAACAAAGAATCCAGCCTACATTAATTATAATCACACACTTTACTTCTTGGAAAACTCAATTTGGCATAACCTCGTTCTTTCCTTCTTTGCCTGAAAGTATTAAGCTACATTTTTGGTCAACATATATTACGTCTCATCACCTTAAAGAGCAATGTAACCTTAATCATGTAATTAACTTCCGATCGCAATTGAACAATTATATTTGTATTGTGTTAGTATGTTGGTAGTGTATAACATCCTAATTAAGCTCTTGGGCCAAGGTACACACCTGAAAACAGAGTCCATAATATATCAACGCAATTAAACTAAGATAACATCTTAAACCAACAATTTTTTAAATAAAAGGCTACATGCAGGTCTACCATTAGAACTGCAGCAATCGTTGTCTCACCTTTACTTGCATTAGCCCACTTCCAGTCAGTTTTTCACATGATTATTTAATGAATGAGGAGTTAATGTGAACTATTTAACTGGATTGTAAAATTCGAAGTTAAAGTTTAAATGCACTATAAAAGAGAAAAATTTGGTATTATACAATGCGGTCATTTTTGTTAGGCAACGAACCACATGTCAAACAATGTGACCCAAAAACAAGTTCTAGACCAGACCTAAACGTACAGGCGAATGAACAGAGATGGTGTCCCAGCCTTGAAACGGTCTTTGCAAAAGAACTCGGGGGGGGGGGGGGGAGAGGTTTGGGAGCTCTAAACCTAAGACATGGACGATAATTTAACATTAACAATATAAGTCTACACAAACATTAACCTCATAACATCACCTTTCATCGAGACATTAAACATAGACTCTATAATTTTTACAATATGATCATCGTCGTGAAATGCAGGAATAGGGACGTAGATAGTCTATGATTAATAGACAAACACATACACCATCAGGTGAGAATATCTTTGTAACGCTCTCTTATCTTTACGCACTGTCAATTAAAAGCAATTGCAACCAGTAAAGGCAATATTTATAATTAATTATAAAATTGGTCTTCCCTGTGGAATTGTTATAAACGTATATGACTCAATGACTGTGCTCAGTACAGTGATAGTGTGAACAAGCAAACTTTGAAGCGAATTAGTAATTACAATTTCTATATATAATACGGGTCAATATATCTACTTCATGACATCATTCAAAGTCACGGTGGATACTCTATTTTGAAAACATGGGCGCATCGTTTCAACTCGGCGATCTTCCAATATATTATCCGTTTTCATTTTTTTATTATGTGCACGAAATGCAAAACATCGCAAATGTCTATCAGTAAAAAAATAATGGGTTTCTCCTATATTACAATAGCTTATACTTCGGTATAATTTAAAAGACAAACATGTGCAGAAAGTTTCAACTAAATACAATTACGAAGATGAAATATGAATAACTAGACATGCTTATATAATTGCGCGATATAAGTGTAGCGAGTGTATGATATTTAATTCAAATCGTCTTCGTCAGTCATGCATTTTTCTTATAAAAAATCAACTAAAATATTGACAACATCGCATCGTATCAAATACAAAATGAACGTTTAATTTGGTGATCGAAGTATGATTAAAGAACTCACACTATTGTAACGTTATAGAAAATGCTATATGTTGTTTATGTATTGTCCTCGGTGGTAATGAAAAGGTCATAGACCGGACGGACTCGTATGACTTGAAGGAAAGAACAAACACAATATTGTTGATTGAAAACGGGCATTTATTATAAAATGCCATAAAAAAGATAAAAATAGAACAGATTCTTTCCAGAAAGGCATAATGGGTGGTAAAAACACGCCACGCGTATATAAACATACAAAAACATGAATTTGAATGTGATGACGGCGGGAAAAACACGCCCAAAATAAGTATAAAAGAAAAATATTTGATGCGTATAACAGTAAAATAAGAAACAAATGTGTTTTACTCACAGGTAAAAACATACATAGTACGGGAGTCAAAACCTTATGGCGGAGAAGGGGTGGAGGTGGGTTGTTAATTTCGACCATATTGGATTCCTCGTTAGTCTAAAAGGATACAAAGGGCCACAATGACCAACACTGAATTTGATTGGTCAAAAGAGCCCATGTGACCCCACACTGAGGTTATACACAAGTAATTAAATATAAGGCTTGAACCAATATAATGTTCAACAATTAAGAAATCGTACAATGACATAAAATCTTTTATGTGTGCATAAAATATTATATATTTACCAAAACGTATTTCTACTGCACATGCGAGAATACTTATGTCCCAATATATCTGAATAAACACCTGCTTATAATAATATCAATATGGTAATTATATATGAGTCATTATAAGCTGAAATAATAATATAAAATCTCATTCTTTACGTCGATGCATTATAAACAGCGAAACAACTACAGTTTATGGTATGTTCCGTATTATTTACAATGCGTGCATGTCTTTTTTTCCTTTCTACTGTTTCATTTTCCTATGTCACCGTTTTCCCCATCGTCTAAGGATTGTAGACGTATATATATGTCTACCAGTCCGAGTATTACGTCGACGCGCACATTGGGGCACTTTAAATGCAGTATTGGGGACTGACATGCTACACAATTATAATTTGTTTTGACACAAGTCTCAAGTGTATGCTGTATTTAAAAAGTGAATATACCACTTCTATACTTAAAACGCACCTCGTTCACTATTTTGTTCGTAAACAAAGTTAAGAATCGCATATGAAATCAGTTTTAGAGTAAGCTTTATTTCCGAACCTGTATCTTTCTGAAGTCGAGTATAATTCTAGTCTACACGCAGTTGATAACATGATAAGATAGCATAGCCATTCATATTGTATAACTGACTCACATACATATGTTTTCTGGTTTTCACTATTGATAAAATGAATGATATAGTTTTTATAGGAAATGTAAGACATCGATTTTTTTACAAATGACAATACACGCATTTCTTTTATTAAAATAAACAAGAATGATTCCATCGCTTTTACCAGCCAATGGAAATTTTAATTTTCGTACATATGCAACAAATAGTGAAACAAATAATCGAAAATGTGTAGTTGCATTTTTCAATCATGTACCAAAACGCTGAAACGGACGTTTATTTCACACATGGATTCTCAACAAAGTACTCATGAAGTTATTAATTTAACAACCAGGTGTTTGCTTATCTTTATTTTTGGTTATACCAATGCTTAAAATAGACCATAAGTTATTTAAAATAGTTGATTATGTATCATTGGTAATGTCGCGGTTTTGGCGCGTTAACGGAACGCCGCCGTAACGCCGCGCCAATTTATGTAACGTTGTTTGATAAGTAATGGCATATCCTATTATAATGTTATTGTCAGTTTAAATAAAGGAACGAACCTGAACACAACGTCTTATTACTTACAAAGTCTTTAAATTTTGGTGCCGTGATCATGATTCGAACCTGGGTTGTACAACAAACGCTACGTAACCAGGGCATAGAATGGAGATTTATACCGAAACAAGCATCGTGGTATGGCGGATGGTGGGAGAGACTGATTGGCCTAACCATGAAGAAGACACTTGAACGTGCTTACGTTAGTCTTGAATCACTTCAAACTATCGTAACGGAAATTGAGGCTACGATGAATGATATACCAATAACCCATGTATCGACCAGCATTGACGATCCAGAGCCCCTGACCCCGGCGCATCTTTTATAAGGCCGGAGAGTGACGACCCTTCCATATCCCGACAAGCCTGACGATTCTACGATGATCCCAAACCTAGACCATTCCCAGATTAACAAAAGAGCTAAGTTACAAGCTCACATCATAAGTCAGTTCCAAAGGAGGCGAAAGTTCGAGTACCTGACCGGTCTTCGTGAATACAATATGGCGACCGGCAACAACACGCAGAGCATTCGAGTAGGCGACGTGGTTCAAATCCAAGATGACTTCCTGAGGATACGTTGGAAACTCGCAGTTGTTGAAGAGCTGCTTACCGGAAATGACGGGTTAACACGTGCCGCCAAAGTACGCACATGTAATGGACACACAACCAGGCCAATCGTAAAACTCTTTCCGTTAGAAGTGCTATGTGGAAGCGAATCCAAGAGAAACTAGTGATGAACATTGTGATTAAACATGTATGAAACAGCGCGATAAACAGTTGTAAAACAATGTGCTTAACATGTGATTGTTACAAATGTGATACAAGGTGAACTTTCAAAGACAGTGCAATCTATTACGAGGTTTAGGTGATAAATCGATACTTTGACAGTAATTGAGATAATTATTTTCACAAATAATTTGTTCTTCATGTATTTTTGTTGGAGTAACATTTTGATCAGACCCATTGATTTATGTTGCTTTATCATTTTGAGGCCCCCAGAATGTCGCGGTTTTGGCGCGTTAACGTCACGCCACCGTAACGCCGCGCCAATTTATGTAACGTTGTTTTATAAGTAACGTCATATCCTATTATTATGATATTGTCAGTTTAAATAAAGGAACGAACCTGAACACAACGTCTTATTACTTACAAAGTCCTTACAGGTGCTTTACATTTACGGTATAAGCTCATTGAAAAAAGAATGGTGATACATTCTTAATTATTATAAAACGACATGTATATAAACGAGACATGGTGTTGCATTTTTAAAATGGGATTAGTTTTCAACCTACACGTATGTACAGACGGAATAAAAACATATGAAGAATGCACCAAATTATATTGAAATGAAGTGAGTTTCCGGACTATATTTGATTGTTTATGAGTACTTATATTAAACTATATATTAGCTTATTTAACTAATGGCAATCCGTAGGATTACTGACGTCTGAACGTCAACAAGAGCAGTTAATGTTTATATGTTATATGTCTTACTGTTTAAATGTTCAACTATCAAACGCGGTTAAACTTTATACATGTGTTTGAATTTAAATAGTTCAAACAAGAAGAACTCCGTGTTCTGATTTCCACATTTCATGTTAAGATTTGTTTATGCTGTCATTACTCTGACATGAATCGCACACGTGCCTGTCATTACTGTTCGAGTAACATGTTTTGCGAGTGAATACAACAAATAAGTGTCTGTTTATGCGTTAAAATCTGATTTGTAGACATTTCACTTCAATCAAGCATCGAATCACAACACCTGAATACACTAAATGACAATATTTTTTGGTGGTTATTTTGGAAGTCGGCATCATAAACAGACACGTGCATTGGACTAAATGAAACTTATATTTATTATTATGGCAGTGGCTATTGTTTTATCAGTGTAGTTTTTCCTGTGTTTAGTGTTCTATCTTTAAGCCGTCAAATGGGCGTATCAACACGAATAAATTAGTATTGTAATGTTATTGCACTATTATTCATAACAAGCTCAAATGTTTATTTTACACTCTACGTTGAAAATATTGACAAAAATGAGTGGGGGGCCATCTTATAGTTTATGTTTAAGCAATCGGCGTACACTATTCAAGAAAAACAATATATGCAATTTTCAATCGTTTGACGTGTTCATTTTTTATCATTTATCATTTTCTTATGATGATTACTCATGAACGAGAATTTAGTTTTGCTAATAGCCCACGTTTTTAGCTCGCGGATCTACAGTACTCTTTTAATTTTTTTAATAGATGACAACAGATTAGAACAAAATTTAATGTCAACTACCTGATTAAACGTCCCTTTAAGAAATCGAATTTCTTTAAGAGAATTGAAGATATCATAGCTGTTCATTTGATTCAGATACAATAATCAAAACGTCTGCTACATTATTGTATGACACTTGAATATGTTTTATGCCTATAATGTTAATTCACTTGTATGTGTTGCATGACTAGGAAATAAAACATAGAAAACATATAATCTTGCACTTCCTTCAAAAACATTTGCTTTTTCTTATGTTTCATGTCCTAACACATTTAAGAAATTGAAATGCACATTTGTTTGGTGTGTTTGTAAAGCTTTTCGAGAACGATGATTGCAGGCAATTTTCGAATGATCATGCCTTAGATATAAAATTCACTTCGGAACCAAACGTTTCTTCACTTCTTTATATTGCAGCATGGCTCTGTTTACATTTTGCGTTTAGTCAGACATTCAGACATTTTCCCAGTATACAATTTAAAGATAATTTTGAGGAATCAAAGATTTGAACTTGAACGAAAACGAAGTCTATTAAGTGAATGACATACTTTTACACTATATTATGTCAATGCAGTAATTTATATACATAAAATATAATAGGCACATTCAAGTTATTTTGTTTTACCTTTTAAAAATCTTTTTCGGGAACACGTTTTTACAAATACAAGGTAAATTCGATGATTTTACTATTCATATTGTAACCTTCACCGAAAAAATATGTATTTACATTCGCTGTTGCGTATTTCTCTAACAAGACCTTAAAGTCAGGAAAAATATAAATCACTAGACAGGAAGAAAACATTAAAGGCAACGAAACAAACATTCAAATCAATGCAACATTGGCGTTTTCAGCTATCTGCATACTTGATTTGATGTTGATTTGATTGTGTTGATTTTGATCTTACTTGATGTTGACAGAATCGATATTTGTACTAAAATTCAATAAATATCAATTAAATTCCTATATAATTGAATAGCTTAAATTTGCATCCTTTACAATAAGTGAAACGGTTTTGTAAACGATGATGTTGATTAGTCTATCTTGCCGACATTCAATTGTGCTGTCATTTATAGTGAAACAAATGATAATATTTTCATTACGGTTTTTCGTAAATGTTATCTAAATATTAATTAATTTCAAAACATGTATTTTAATGTAATCTTTTTCGTGTTATTAAAAATACTAAACATAGTAAATGTACAAACAATTATGATTTGCTTAAAACGACTAAGCTGATATTAATTAACACGAACTTGCAGTAAACATTGTACAGTAATGCCTTCGTGACATTTACGGAGTTCTATTTTCAGCGTACGATTTTTTTTTATAAGATCGATTTTTCTAAGAACAAATAACTCAACTATGTATTCATGACTTGTGTACAGTGACATTGTTAAAATATGTATATTGTTTTATTTTCTTTGACAATATTATTAATTCATGTAATTTCCATTATTTGACGGGACAATACGTAGACTAGTGCAGTATTATCAATTGAAGTCATTTTTAACCAATGACTGTTTAAGTAAGATATGGATAAACAATAGAATTTGTAGCGCTAAATCCATTTAGTAAGTAATTCGTCAAAATGGAATTAAGCAAATATTTGTTTTAACCCGGTTTGGTAATGTTATTGAATCCCCAGCAGGGGGATAAATGCGGATAAACAATTTTCAATATACTCAAGTAAAGGTCATATAATAATCCTCCGAGAATTTCCGAGAATTCGGAATCCTCTATAATTTCTTCTCTGGGTTACACAATTTGCAAAATTTGCACAACTGCATCAACACAGCAATCGTGTAATGAGGTCGAATAAGCAAGGTCATTCGTGTCGTATTCGCTTATAAGTATATTATGAGATCATTTTATATTATACTATTTAACACCCGTTTTACACTATCACATAACCTACAGACTAAATATCAAACATAGGTAAACATTTAAAGCACGTTATCTGTCATACATTTTTGAGTTAATACATTTTTTTTAATTTGATCAATGTATTTTGTTCATATATACATGCATGCGAAATGTGGAGTATCGATAAAGCAAACTTTCTAGTTCGCCTTGAACGATCAAATTAGGAAAATGTCAGCCTTTCAAGGGATTTAACCTTGAATAGGATTGAGATATCGGCTACGCCGGAAATTAGCAAAAAGGGAAGATTGCCAGACCAGCCAAAAAATAAACGGAAGTAATTTAACGCACATCAATGCCTGCATTATAAAGATCACACAAATCATCAAACCGGTTCAAAATAAATATATCAGGACAATGCGTGAAAATTTTAATCTTCAATTAAATTTTAAAATCCGTTTACAATTATGATATTTTATGTTGCTTTCTAACCGTTAATTCTAATAATATTTGTGTCAAAAAGTCATTTAATTTGATGCTAAATATGTAACAAAATGACGTTTTATTCAATTATTGTATACTTTTTTGATACAAATGGAATAAATATTTTTTCACTTTAGAAATTGCTGAAAGCCTTACAATTGCCTGTAGTGGCGAGTAAAGCAAACGTGGCACTGAATATTCTGAGCTTGATTTTACCACACCATATTACACTGTAAATTACATGCGAGACAAAAAACCGTTTTTTGTGTAATTTATTTTTCACATAAAAGTAAATGCAAATTATTATATAGAATATTGACCCATATGTGTCAAAAGAGGTTTGAGATTTGATAAGATTGATTTAAGTCAAAATTACTTGAATTTGATGATTTTCGCCATTATTGGCAGTGTATATTTTGTTAAGAAAACGTCAACCAGTGATACAATAGGGCATTCTCTTATAATGCATCATGCATGCATATGTTATTTTACGTATAAATTTAGCTTTGTATAATTAAAAATAAATACGTTACCCAAAGGTTTCAAAGTATATAATGCAGACTTCAAAGTTGTTGCAGAAAATTAAAATGATCCTTAAAACTAAATTTAGATTCACATCGTACATGCATAATATACATGCTTGTAAAATACAAAGTTGTCAAACCCTATGACTAATTCACTATGAATTCGTAAAGCAAGACATTTCTTGTGTGGGAGTATTTTTTCAGTAATGTCTGTATAAAATTCAAATATTTATTTCCCAACATGATCAATAATAATATTGCATATTTACTCCAATCAAGGAAATTCTCCATATTGGACAAGATAGTATTGACAATTAAGCGAAATACTTTATAATGTTCACAAGTGTAGGATGGGATTTTCATACAAGCGTGGACCGGGAAAACGTCGTTATGAACAACATCTTAGAGCAAGTTGGCAGATCCAAATCACTGAACGCACGATTTCTAAAATAACCTTAATTACAAATATGTTTTTTATCGATGCAATATGCATGTGCACGAAAACATAAACATAAAATTAAAAAAACAAACTGTACTTGGTTGTGTGCACTACAAAGAGCAAAAATAGTTTACGAGTAATATTTGTTTTGCTTCCACAAGACGCCAATTGATTTACCAATGACTTGTCACGGTGTAAGCAATGATCACCTCTGGTCATTGGGCTTGCATTGACTTAGATGAAATTGGTTATCGTCTCAGGTATACCATTAGGATTACAAATAATCCACTTACATGGTGCCGATTTTTTGCTTCATTGCTTCCTCTTCTAAATACGCTTGGTTTACTTTAATGCATCAGATTAGATTCATCGATATCCATTAGGCGCGTATAACATTCAATCTGATAAAACAAAGACTGAAATAAACAGCTTTTGAAAGATTGACATTGTTTTGTATCGGTATACATGAGTTCATGTTTCATTTGCCATTTCTTTAGCAGGATGTTTTGTAGTTTTAAGTGCCTGATCAGATTTGTGAGTGCAATTGTGTCACTAACATTGTATAGCTTTCAAGAATAAAGAGGGTCATTTATTCGTAGAATTTAAGATCTTGTTTTTGTTTTTCGTCATTTGTAGAGATTGTATCGGTCGAGGTATGTTTCTAATGCTTCATTTAATTTAAACTGAGTATTATTTGTAAGAAAATAGGATATTATCGTATTATAATTAGCATATACTAATAACCATTTTTATTTATTTAACCATTATTTTGTAAATAAATTGTTTAGCCTTTTATGCGCATAGACCACGTATTATTTCGAAATAATTGTAAACAAGACTGAAATTATCATTGAATGTTTTGCCAAGATATATAAGGATGATATAATAATATGAATAATATGCTTACAAAGTATTTTTACCAAAAAGTATAAGTTAAAGCAGTTTGTATTATATTGAAGCTGTTTTTGTCGTGGCTGCGTGTTTTAATACGACAATTGTCCGAGTTTGCATTCACACTGATAAATCGTGAATACATATGTTAATACATATGCGTAAAACCCCTGAAAAAGTCGAAATTACTAGAGTATGCGATACATTATTTTGTCATTGTTTGACCAAGTTCATTCTCATATGTATACTGTTTTTAATTGCAACTGTATGCTCATACCATCCTATGTTTTTGAAAGTATATTCGTTTTTGTTTATTAAATCACTTTATATATATTTTGGGCCATCATACAATAAATCAACACAAGTTCCTATTTGGATAAATGTACTTTACCTTTATATTCTTGGTGTTTGTTTTAGCATAAAATAATCAATGTTACAGTTCTTTAATGCCTATAATTTGTGTTCCTTTAAAACAAACCTAGTGGCAAATTGACAGTAATGTACATAATATAGAGCTTTATTCTGTAAAAATCGTTGTAGTTAGGATTGAGTTGCCTACACACCGCAATGCTAGAAACGGGATATTCGCGAGTCTGCGACAAATACAACGTCATAGTTTGTATGTTGAATAGATTGGAAGGTCGCCTTTGTGAATTGGACACGGTGTTTGCCTAGCGATTGGGACCTCAAGGGTTCGATCACAACTGTTGCAGCCTTTTTTGTAGACTTCCAACGTATACATCAAGTACTGATTCTTGTCAAAGGAAACGGTCTCGAAGGCGTTTCAAATAAATCATATGTTTTCTATGCAAGCGATCGAAATTAAATAGGTAACAACTAAATCGCATGACTTTTTCATATATACAAAGGTAATTAAAAACACAATGCTGTTTTGAAATATATACAATTATTTCGATAATAATGGTTAAGAAGATATGGCATGACTGAGACGCACTATATTACAGAAAAAAATCATTAGGAATTTAAACATTTTGACGACACAAATCGTAAATGTCTCGAGCATATACATATGTATAAAGGCTGTGTTGATAATCGTTGCGTAAATTTCAAATTGCGCAATCATTAATATAATTGTAAAAACAATGTGGTAAATATGTTAATGATTCTGATTGAAAATAACTCACGTAGATATTTAGACAAAGAAGCCAGCATGCATCAATTATATATCAAACACTTTTCTTCTTGGAAAACTCAATTTGGCATAACATCGTCCTTTCCTTGTTTTCCTGAAAATGTGAAGCTACATTTATTGGTCAATATATATTTCGTCTCATCACCTTAAAGAGCAATGTAACCTTAATCTTATAATTGACTTCCGATTGCAATAGAACAATTAAATTTGTATGGGGCTAGTATCTTGGTTGTGTATAACCTTCTAAGCTGTTGGGCTAAGGTACACACCTGAAACTTAAGGAAATGTCTTTAACCAAAATATCAATATGTTGTCGCGAAATTATCTTGTAGTAAACTACTAAATATCTTATGCGGAGACCTTTGTTCTTTTAACACCAACGTGACTATTAAATAAGAAACATATATTTAACATATTCAACGTCTATAACCCTATCGATAAAGTATGATTTATTGAATTACACTACTTTTTAATAATATAGTATTTTAGCAACTTGTTTGAAAACATACCATTGTTAGCCAAACGCATATCTTCAAACAGAGTCCATAATATATCGAACGCAACTAAAATAAGATCTTAAACCAACAATTTAAATTAATAGCTACATGTCGGTTTACCATTACTCCATTAGAACTGTAGCATTTGTTGTCTCACTTTTACTTGCATTAACCCACCTCCAGTCAGTTTTTCACATGACGATTTAATGTAAGAGAAGTTAATGTTAATGATACCTATTTATATGGATTGCAAAAATAAAAGTTTTAGTTAAAATGCATCATTAGAAGGCTACAGTCATGAAACTTCGTACAACGCAAAACTAAACTAACAGATGGGGAACAGCCATATAACGAGCATTGCAAGGCTTTGTGAGTTTTAAACCGATTGATAGGTTAGCGAACCTTTCTACTTATTTCACGGGTGTATACTCGTTACTTTGTAGTATGTAGCACTTTATTTTTATGCTAATACTTATAATGCTTATATATAGAAACATTATACAACCACCATGAACAACATACGAAATAAATCAGTGTTACAATCTGCTTGAATTTTATTTATGACCATTTATATATATAATGCAAGTAAATATACTTACTCCATGACCTCTTGACAAGTCATGGTGGATATTCTTATTTTGAAAAAAAAATGGGCGCATCGTCTCAACTCGGCGATTTTCCAAAATAGTATCTGCTTTCAATTTTGTTTGAGTATTTGCAAGAAATGAAATACACCGAATATTTCTGTCAGTAAAATAAGAATAGGTTGCTCCTATATCTCAATAGTTTATACTTCGATATAATTTGAAGCGAGGTTATACGATTTTGTCAAATATGTATGACTTTATATAAAATGTGCATACAACTTATTATACATGTATTTCAATATAAATAAAAATAAAGAAGAACATGCGTCGAATAATGCGAAATTAGGCAGATATTTAATTTTGAAATCGAAAATGTATATACAGTCGAATTGTGCAGCATGTATATTATGCATGTACGATGTGAATCTCAATTTTGTTTTAAGGATCATTTTAATTTTCTGCAACGGTATCTATTCAGACGACATTCGAACACCAACCCCGATCCTAATAAAAAGACGAATGATTCGGTTATTGTAGGAAAATATGAACGAAATATCTTCGTCACAATCGGCGCGAGGCGCTTATTTGTCTTTGCTGCATTTTATAAAATTCGTCTTCAATGCATAATATGTCTTGCCTATGTTGTGTTATTGTTACATATTAAAATTTAATACATATAAAAATGTATAATCTCGCTTTAAAAGACAAAACTGTGCAGAAGTTTTCAACTATTACAAAATTATTGTTGTTACAATTATGAAGATAAAATTTAAATAACTATAGATATGTTTATATGATTGCGCGATATATGTGGAGCGAATGGAGCGATTGTTTAAGATTTCATTCAAATCGTCTTCGTAAGTTTGAGCATGTTCTTATGAACACCAACTTAAATATTGACAATGTGCGTGCTGTATCGACAGTGACAACATTGCTCATAATTATATAGTATTGTACTTGTTTTCGTGTTGCGTTATTTTGACACGGCTATGAGACAAATTTTTTCTCACATGAACTCGCCAATAGTTCACCGACCGACATGCACTTACAACGCATGTTCGCAATGTATTGCTGCATTGAAATGAATTTCATTACATGTTAAAAAATAGCAACAAGGGATTGTGCTTTAACAAATGAGCCACGTAATGCAAAAAACGGATCTTATGTCGTTTGCGACCATCTTAGCTCTATATTATCCTGATGTTCCGCGCGTTCTTGTAAGGAGCTATACCATACGCTGATGAGAAAACGAAACCTTGCCTTACTTTATACTTGACCGGAATGTGCTGATGTGCAGTCTGGTATTGAGATACGCTGGCTGAATATGGCACGAGACCCAGATTTACATTACGCTGTTCGAATAAAAAAGGAATGGCTAAATTCAGCAAAAACAGGTAACTACATGTATCATCATATTAATTTATGTTTTGTAACTGCACAACATGGACAACATATACATTCAAAACAATTCCGAATACATACAAAACACAGTTCAGACACTTGTGATGAATATATCAAAATAAGAAAGGTTAACAATTTGAAACGCAAATGAATATATTGCGGAAGCGAGAAAAATTATAATAAGCATTAATTTGAAATAGCAACCTGACCTTTTAAACATTTTACATTTATTTGAATTACATTATTGAGATTCGATTAGGATGGGTTGGCGTTATACAGAATGTATCATGAGTATACGCAAGTGTAACACTCGCATCATATCAAATACAAAATGCACGTTTAATTTGGTGATCGAAGAATGATAAAACAACTCACACTATTAAAACGTTATAAAGATTGCTATATGTTGTATATAATTTAAAACGTATTTCTACTGAACATGCGAGAATACGTATGTCCCAAAATATCTGAGTAAACACCTGCTCATAATCATATAAATATAGTAATCATATAGGAGTCATTGTGAGCTGAACTCATTATATAAAATCCCATTTTAAGCCGATGCATTATAAACAACACAACTACAATTACAGTTCATGGTTTGTGCCGTATTTTCAACGCGTGCATGTCTACTTTTTTTCTGCTCTATTTTTATATATCAACGTTTCCCCCATCGTCTAAGGATTGTAGACGTCAATATATGTCTACAAGTCCGGATATTACGTTGTCACGCACATTGGGGCACTTTCAATGCAGTGCATTACACTGACATGCTACAGAATAAATATTTGTTTTGATACAAGTCTCAAGTGTATGCCGTATTTAAATAGTGAATATACCACAGCTATACTTAAAACGCACATCGTACACTGTACGTAAACAAAGTTAAGTACCGCATATAAAATCTGTTTTTGGGTAAGCTTGATTTCCAAACCCGTATCTTTCTGATTTGGAGTTTTAATCTAGTCTACACGCAGTTGATAAAATCATTAGACAGCATTATCATTCACACTGATTTTTTTTATAAAAATGACAATGCACCAAATCATTCATTGAGCTTAACAATACTGTTTTCTTTATTGCTTTTACCAGACAATGAAACCATTAGTGTTGGAACATATCAAGCAAATATTCAAACTCGAAAAGTTTGCAGTTGCATTTTCCAATCATGTACCAGAAAACTGCAACGTTTATTTCACATGTGGAATGCATGTTTAAATTGAATAAACTGTTACTTTATAAACGAAAACTTCGCGAAGTAGATGAATTGTGGGTAATGAATTGTTAAGGAACGTTATTCGGACATAATGAACAGACTGATCTTTAAACACTATAATGTTGTTATTGCATGTTATCGTATTTCTTTTCATGTTAAACATTTGTACAAAACGTTAGTATAATGTCTATTTATAAATTGCATACAATGTAAAGCTTAAGCAATAGCAAATATTATACTTTATATTTGATCATATCCGAATATAATGTTTGTATTGAGCTGTGTTTGCATGAGTGTTTCTTTTGGAATGTGTTTTTGTTCCGCTGGTCGAAATACTCAAGCATTCCTTAATTTTGATTCAGAACGAAAGAAAAGTAGAGTAACTATAAAATAAAAATGCGAATGTGTAGCGTAAGTACCAACCCACTTATTTCTCCAAATAAGAGTTGCTGCTATGAGTTATATTAAAAATTATTGCATTATTATTCACAATAACCTATTATTACTACGAATATATAATACATTAATGAATACATGAAATTAAAAGCATGTTCCACCGAGTATTAATAAATCCAAAACATCATCCCACAAAGTGTCACTTAAACACACAAGTCATGCCTTTGAAATAATCCATGTGCGTAATGTGGGTTGTCCGATAATAGCACATGAATTCCGCACACGTTTATCAGGAACGATACTTGATGCTTTTTAAATTCTTACGTATGAAAAAGGTCTTCCGTACGAAAGTGCGGTCTAAGCGGAAATTGTCGCCCCTGATGCTGATAAGCCTGTGCAGACTTCGACGAAACTTTACGCATTTGCATTAGGCCCCGTTTTCCTAGAGCGAGGTTCATACCTAATATCATCGTTTATATTTTGCATTTCCTTTAAAGCGTGATTATCAGATTTTTATATGTGTTACATTGTAATATATTTATAAAAATATGTTATAATAACACAAAATAGGCAATACAAATTATAGATTGAATACTTCATTTAATCGAATGCCGCAAACACAAATTAGCGCCCCAAGCCGAATGTGACGAAGATATTTTGTACATATTTTCCTAACCGAAGCATTCGTCTTTTCATTAGGATCGGAGTAAGTGTTTGTGTTTCGTATGAATAGATATCGTTGCAGGAAATTAAAATGATCCGTAAAACAAATTTGTGTCTTTGTGTCGTATGAACGAATATCTGCACAAAACATAAATTTAGATTCACATCCGAAATGCATGATATACATGCTGGCGAATTCGACTGTACATACATTTTCAATTTGAGAATTAAATATCTGGATTATTTCGCATTTTTCGACACATGTTTTTCATAACTTATATTTTAATTTATATAAAACTATAAGTATAATAAGTTTTTTTTAAACATTTATATAAATTTATAAATAGTTGACAAAATCGTATAATCGCGCTTTAAAACTAGATACCTAAATAGGTTATAAATCGTGCTACACATTTTCACATAACCTTGTTTAATTGTCAAAACCATGCTAGACTCATGTCAACGTCAATGAATATAACATGTTGTTTAATTGCATGGCGCTTCATTTTCTACTTTGCTGTCGTCCGGCGATTTGATTAGAAATAATATCCGGCCTTTAGTTCTATTGCGTATGATTAGTCCAAACACTATGCTTTAGGAAAGTTTAATAGTTGTTTGCAGGTAAGTAATGCAGTGTGATTCTTTTACTGTAACTATTGGTAACGTACACGACTTAGTGTGTAAATTTGTTTTCTTTAATTTGTAAATGTGTACGACAAGTATTTTTAGATGCAAGCGTAACAACTGAATAATGTATTTATTATCGTAAACAGACGTAGGCAAAGTTTCTGTTATACACAATTTAAAATAGGGGCTTGTTTACGTTTGCTACAATGTAGATTAATTCCACCGTTTCAAGGCACGATTCATTAATGTAATCATTTACGAAAATCTATCGGAATGTTTCAAAGTGAAGTTAAAAATGGGCACAATAACTTATAATAAGCCTATCAAAATAACACAATTGATACTACAAACAACACAATTGATACTTGAAGTATTAATCTGTATTATCGTGAATGCAAAATGTACCTTATACACAAAACAGGTCGTTGTGGTGTATTGGATATGGTGTCCGCATATCGACCGGGAGATCAGGGGTTCGTTCTCCACTGTGGGGGCGTTCATGAAACGGGTTTCAATGCAATCGAGCTACAATACATAGGTTTCAACTAAATCGTTTTTTGGGTAAAATATATTTTGTTTGACATATTAAAGCACAACTGTTTATAACCCATTAACGTTTATATTCATTAACGTTTATATTTTTCTCCTTAAAGTAGAATAGTTTTAACATAAATAATAATAAATAATATTCTTGTAGAACAATGTTTTGGAGTCTTTGGTAGAATCAAAGACATAAAAAGAAGTTGTAAAGTTGTATTATGTCCTCTTGTTGCGCATAGAATGCCGTATAACAAATAGCCTATTAGTGCTTCTGACCATCCTTACTTGTAGCCTGTTTATTTTAAATGAGCAACAACAAACATCAAAACGTACAAAATATACCAAAATAAAAATCCATCTGTTGCATAGTTCAAACTCTTTTTGTAACTAAATATAACCAGTATGAACACAAATCCTTTTAGATTCAGATTTTGTTTTACCATTTTTAATAAATATTATTTGGGGAATCGTAATATGGTACATTATTGTTTATTCGATAATGAATTACACTATGATATGTGAACTTACTATTACATTGTAAATATAACTATCAAAATCATAATGTCAAATAGTATTATATATTCTCTTGCGCTTAATTTGTAAGAAGCAATTCTATTAACACCAAAATCGAAGACTTACTTTGTAATGGACTGCTGTTTGAACGTTCTTAACAGTATTTGTAAAGCCTTCACTCCTGTGTCCATTCAACACTTATCGTCAATTTTTCTCCGCTGATGACCCATTTGGACATTGCAAACTGGTCTTTTATTCTATACGTTATTTCCTTAAAGGTTTTAGCTACATTTTGTCATCGTACATGTCGTCTCATCCTCGTGAAGAACGATCTACGCTGGAGGCAAAACCTGTAATTGATTGTTGAAATCAACGGGCGATTTCGCGCGTATGTTTCATTGGGCTAGTGTGGCCTAAGTAGAAATATTAGCCTATGAGCTAAAGAAAACATTATTGCTGTTACCTATACCGGAATAATCGGTCCAATCGAGTTAGTTAAATAACTTTGCGATTTGTTTAGTATTATAGCATGAATTAAGTCAAGTTTTGTTTAATCGCTAACAAAAAATATTTAATGTTAATTTAAGGGCGAATATTTGATACAATCAAAAATTAGGTGACACTATTAGCTATATGCATTTAATTCATTACAATTCCAATACTAAATTTTACAACTTGTTCTCAAGTAATGATTGTATGAATGGATGTATACTCACCTGGGGTCCGTTTCATCAACGATCGTACGACAAAATTGGAATACGAGACATATTTCAAAGAAGCATTTTAACTAAACACCAAAGAACAATTCTCTTATTTTTCCGTATATCTATTCATTTAATTGTTTTCTCACATATCGTTTATATTTTGAATGCATATTGATGAACAGCTTTTGTATTTTCAGTCTCAAAAATTTGGTCGTAAATTAAAATTGTCGTACGATCTTTGATGAAACGGCCCCCAGATACGAATAAACATTTAGATTTACCCGTATGAAATGTAAACCGATCCGCAAAATACACAAAAAGCGTGCAAGCGTCTGGCTAACTAAGTGATCAATATACACCCAGACGCTATGTAGCATCAGTTTTATGTAGTTGAAATGTAAACCCCTTAAACGCATGAGGGGACGAGGGTGTTACCCATCAGGTGAGTAAAAGTCCATTAATAAAATTATTACTTGAGAACAAATTGTAAAATTTTCTTCTATGATTTTTACTCACCTGATACGAAAAATACATTAGAATGAGTTCAAAGCAATTAATGTATGCTTACTCTTACATATATGGTGGTGGTTATGTATTTCCAACTTCTTGTCGACTATTTATATGATCTTCTACTTGTAGTGTGTAGATAATACCAATTCTTGGTAATAACCCCTTTTTTATAATACAAATATACTGTGTACTTTTCCTGCACGATCCGCATACAATAAAAACGTCAATCCACAGTTTATGATACGTTCACTAAGATAGTTGCAGAACACTAGAAGTTACATTCCTAACATAAACTTTATAAATGTACTTTAACTTGACCTATCTGCTTCTTCTAGTATTGCCCTAACCGAATAACCATAATACAAAGCCCATGATTGACCTATTGAACGTGTAGAATGTGCTTTAACTTTTTTCTTTGCACTGTCAAAAGCTTTCTGAATAGTCTTCACAATATAAAAAGATAATGTTTTTTGCTGATGCCTTTTCATGAGGTGTACTCACTGTTAAGAATAAATTAGTATTGTTTAAGATAAATAGCGATGGTCTATTATTTTGTTCTGCTTGAACGTAAGAACAAATATATTAACTGGTTTGTGTCCAGGTCGGTCTTGCTTAGACAAACCTTGTCTTTCAAACGTCGTTCCTTTGGCTTGAACTGACACAGCACCTTCACCCCAGCCTTTGGCTGTTAAGACTTTGGGAAGATCCCACTCTGATAGCAATCTACCAATGAGAGGCCTCAAGTTTAACACTCCTTTCAGTAGTCTGATTACATATGAATGTTGACCAACTGGAAGTATCGCCAAAAGGAGGTAATCCAACAGAAAGCATTGGCCTATAGCCTGCGATTGTTCTGCATTGTAAACCTTCTTCGTATAGAGAAGTTAGAAAATCTGCAAAGTCCTTCAAAGTTGCTGAATATTTATCAATTTCCCGTTCAGAACACCAGCGACTGAATTTGATAAAATTGGTTGAATAATATTTTTGTGTTCCTGCTCTTCAACCGGATGTGAGCAGTGTTCTAACTCTCTTTGAAAAGCCTTTATCTCTGCAAAATCTGTTGATAGAAGCCATGCAGTCAGATTTGATGAAATATTTAAGTTTGTGGTTGTTGTAGTAATTTTGGAACAGCTGGTTTCTTTAGTGGATGGGCTACACTAATTTCGAACTGTTCCGGGAACCAATGGCGTCTCGGCCAAAACGAAACTATCCGTTTTTGCAATGGTTCTGTTTCATGTACTGATTGACTCTGGGAATAAGACATATTGTGGAAAATCATCAGCAAACACAAGAAGAGTGCAAGCGTCTGGCTCCATTCTGTTGGTTTTATTCGAAAACGACTAAGCTGATCGGGTAGAATATTTAAACTGCCTGCAATACGAACAACGTTTAATGTTATGTTGTTTTGAATTGAAAACCGCCCAATTTGCCTAGTCTGGTAGCTTAGATGTGGAGATTTTGTTCCCCCTTGTTTGTTAAAATAGTGTACACAAGTTACATTTTCTGTTCGTAAAAGAACCCTCTAATTGCTTAAAAGTGGCTAAAACCTCTGCAAAGCTATACAAATTGCTTCCATTTCTAGACTGTTTATGTGTTTAGCGACTGCTTATGTGACCATGTTCAATGAATAATTTGATTCTCCAGACATACCCCATATCCTGTCATGGATTCATTGGTCTCTAGAACTTTGTTCCCTGTCCATGGTTAAAAAGATTGGCCTATCATAATGTTAACTGGATTTAACCACCATGACAGATGTTTCTGCAAGTGAAATGTGATGCAGAAGATGTAATTGTATCGGACGCATGTGAAGTCGAGCATGTGGTATATTATTCAAACACGAAGCCCTTAGACCTAGCAGTCGAAGCGATTAGCGCTAGCAGTTGTAAATATTGCCGTGCTGTGGATAGGCTGTTTGTCACCATGCCTGAACTATTTGAGCAATCTTGCTGCTCCTTTCCAATGTTGGAGTGACCAAACCTAATTTTGGATTGAAAAGCCCGCAATGTATGTTATCTGTTGAGTTGTAACCAACATAGACTTTTTGACATTTATTATGAGTCCTAGCTCGATCAAGAGATTTTCCGAACTAGATTCAAAACTGATTATATTGTATCCATTTTGAAATGCTTTGTTTTTAAATACCTGTTGAGGGGTCGCAAGTTTAATACTGGTCGCAAATCTCCACTTTTCTTTTCTACAAAAAAAGCGTACTGAAGAAACCGCTCTGATTTTGGTTCTGATGAACTACTTTTTTGATTTTTTCTGCAATAACTCGTCTACCTCCTGAAGTATAATATGTCAATTGTGTTCGTTTATTTTTTTGTTTTACCCAATTGAAGGCTGTTTTTTTTTAATTCTAGTTTGGAGCCTTGTTTTATGATATCGAGAAACATTGATCCTCTGTTATTTGTTCCTATTTTTGATATATATGTTTCAGGCGACCCCAAACTGGTATTTCTTGTTTCATCATAATCAAGTCATTGATTTTGGACGAAACGAACTTACCGTAACCGTTCTTGGTGAACTAAGCATGGGCACCTTAGGAATTGTGAACCCTGCCAATGATCCGCTCTGGTGCGCGTCCCCGTATGCAGGTCTGCGGAATCTGTCATCTGCACTTAAGCGTGGCCTCTTCCACTGAGCACCTGAAATGTGGCCGGATTAATAGGAAATTTCCTTTTCCTGTAAACTTCTGGGAGCAAATCAGAAAACTGCTTGTTTATTTCTTGTCTTTCTTTCAACTTTTTCTACAGTCCTCCACCAAACACACCATCATGTGTCAATGGTAGCTCCCAAACAATTGTCTTGATATAGTTAAACTCAGTCAGTTTAGTATTTGCAATAACAGCACGCGCCTTATCAAATGATGTAATGATCCACATCGTGCTGTTTGATCCAGGGACTTATTACACATCGCAAACATATCCCTAACACATTGGCTATATTTGGTGAAATGTCTTGCACTCGTGTACGTAAATGTCCCAGCGCATGCTGAATGTACACATTAACTATTACGCCCTTAGAGCTGCATGTTGTCCCTGATATGATTTTTTTTCAAGTGATTTTAGTTGTTATGCATGTAGTGACTGACCCTTAGTACCAGCCTTAGGTCCAAACTGCTTCAACAAGAGGCTTTCGACAATGTCGTCCAAACTTGGAACCTTAAGCATTTCCTCAATTCTGTCACCGACTGGAAATGAATTCTTGTAAGAGTCTTTAAATGCAGAGATCTTTTATGATTCTGTATTTCTCCAAGACTATTTCAAAATATTATTTTGAGATTCATCCAAAATATGCCCTCATCAGACTTGTGTTCACCTACTGCATCCTCTCCAAATAGATCAGTCAACAATTTGTCAGTCTAAGAGCTGTACTTTGTAAACTCCTCTTTGCTAGTATCCTCACACTGGCTGAGTATCACCATCACTGTGACTGGAGTCGTCAGACAACCCAAACAGATCCCGACGTTCTTTTTGTCCCGGTTGCAATGACAGGGTGTCAAAATTGTCCACAATAGGCCTTCTACACCCACCAAAAGTGGTGTTATCTTGACCTGTGTTCGTACATTGCGTGGCCGAACCACATATTTCCGAAAGACGAATAGCCGATGGCGTATCCTAAATACGATTATCCCAAACAGAAGAAATGAACACCGGATTACCTTTTGAATCTTGGCCCTTATTTACGTCGAATTCCTCCACATAATTTCGACCAGAGACAATTAAGTGTTAAACTTAGTGTTAAGGGACGTAACATTGTCTTTTAAACTGTCCAAGTCTTTTTTGGAAGGACGTGGCGTTCGTTTACGACTCGAATTTGAACGAGAGGATTCGTCGAAATCTGTTCTGCCATCACCGATTCTGACTCGAATTTTCCGTGTTTATTGTCCGAAATAGTATGAACAGACATAATGCCGATAAATAAATTCACTAATTTGCCAAAAAATAATGAAAAAAAAACACAATAAATAACCTGTGGTGTACACTTAAACGCATAAAATAAAACTGAGGCTACGTATCGTCTGGGTGGATATTCACTTAGTTAGCCAGACGCTTGCGGGCTTTCTGTGTATTTAGCAGATCGGTTTACATTTTATACGGGTAAATCATAATGTATATTTCGTATCAGGTGAGTATAAATCATGGAATAAAATGTGTTTTCCATAAAATTTACTATTGATTTTTTCCGCTTTTTGGTTACCCACCTTTTTGTGGCGAATACGTAAGCAAACAATAAAACCAAGCGTTTGCTCAACGACTCAGATATGTTATCTATACGAAAAAAAAACACAAATGGGATTGACATGGTAAATAATATGACTTCTCATTGTCAAATTCTCGATTTAAATAAGAAACGTGGCATTTTTGTCAACCGCTTACAGACAGACGAACTGGACGATGGACTATTTGTTTGTGTGCCAGCCATTCTTTGTCCGAATCTGCTGTACACGAGTCCTTAAATGGATTGTTTTAACTAGTTTAACACTTTTGCCTATACGGAACCAACTTCGTGTATACCGCCAGTGTTTTGCGGCTAGACTGTTTTCCAGAAATTGTTGGATTTCCCCCCTTTAAAATAATATATACATGTTCCTACTTATGAGAATTTCATTTTTAAAATGTAAGTTTATACTAGGATTTTAAAGGGACACTCAACCACGAATGACGAAAATAGAAAAGTTCTAAAATACCGTATGTTTTACAATTATGAGTTTATATTTATTAAAATATCACGACTGGTATATAACATTACCTGAAAAAAGTTGTTGAGTTGTCATATTTTCAGTATATTCGGTAATACATTTTACTGGGTATGTCTACCAGGTAACAATCAGTTAACTTTAAATAACGCGAGTAGATTGATAATCATCGTCACGTGGTAAACCCAGGAATGCAAATTGTGCATGCGTAGTGAATTATATATATATTTTATTACCGAACATACTGAAAATATGAACTTTTTTCAAGTAATGTAATATACCAGTCGTCATATTTTAACCAATATAAACTTATAATTGTTAAAAAATACGGTATTTTAGAACTGTTCTTTTTTCGTCATTCGTGGTTGAGGTCCTTTTAAGGGGTGTTGCGGCAGTCTTTTTATACGAGGATATATTTCTAGCAAGACCGATGATGCTATTATCACAACTCAATATTTGTGTTATCACAATCATCAGAAATGACCGAGTTGGTTCATAATATAATTGTCAATGGTTCGATCCCAGGTGGTGTCAATTTTTTTTATTACTTTTTGTACTTTCTTCAGTTCAATTCTTATTGAATACTGGAGCTCTTTAGTCCTGTCGTTTACATTTATCAATTTAAAGCATTTAATCACAAATTTTAAAACATGCCGAAATCTGTGAACAAGTACATGTAAGTTATTAATGTTTAAGGTCGAGTTTGATACTGTATGGTTTAATGTTTGTGATTAAATATTGTCTTTTATTAATGTCTTTTGGTAAGCTATTGTGATCCCAGTAAACTGTTAAGATTGTAAACAATTTCTAATGTTTATGTACATTTCTTACAATATATGTACCGGTTCTTGGGTTTTGCGTAATTGCTGTATTTTATGAAATTTGACGGTGACGGTACGAATAGTTAAAACAAAAATCTCTTTTAAAAGTGCGGTGACCCCCTTTTTTATTTGTGTTTTATGATGACAATATGTAGATGAACACATTTGAGCAGTTTCGCAGAATTCTATTAAACAGAAAAAAAATTCCATAGTGAAAAAATGACGTTTTTTGGGTGACATAAAAGTTATAAAAATAAAATTCGTAAAATTTAACTTGTGTACTCCATTTTATTGGTAGTGTGTGGTTTAATTAAAAGGTATATGATGAATCTTAGCTTATATAATATCCACATGTGTCAAAGTTATAGGTTGTTCATTATTTTTACGCAATAAAAGATTTCTCAGTGTTATTGAAAAAGTACATTTTATATATGGGTGAATAAAATCAAAACAAGGCCGGTGACCCTATGTTTTTATTTCGTTTCTCATATAGTATTTGTAAACGTATTTTAAATATAAATTTTGGACAATCATCAAAACTGCAGCAACACACCTTAAAACATAAATAAACCATGAAAATGACAACAGCTGAATAAGAGAGAAATTATTAAAACATACAATTCGTCTAGATTTTATATCATTTGTTGCAAAACATTGATACTTAAAATAATAACAAAGAAAAAAATCATATTTGTCTGCAATTATTGACCTGCAAGTTCGAAATTGTTTTGTCCTAAATGTTTGGGTGAAATGCAGTACAAAAATGAACTTTTGTGTTAATTAAAAGTTAAGAACAGCATACTTCATGCATATAAGCTGACTTGGAGATCTGTGCATTCTGGTGAAAATGAAACACTACAGTGTTGATATTAAAGCTTTGTTCCATCCGTCATTAATTATCTATTTCTTTTACATCATTTTTAAATAAATTGTATTCTTTATTTTATACACATCATACTGGGTCTGGACAGGTTTCACAATACTGTAATGTGCCATTGTATCGAAATGTTATGTTTCAATCGTTGGTAATTGTTTTACAAGTTAATTTTTGTATATATTACCGATTAAATTGCTGTAAGTATTATGCTTACATTAACTTTCTTTTGAACAAGTTTGTAATGTTGATGGTGTAAACAATTGTTATACTTGATCGATATTCAAACGAAGAATACATAGGCATACATAGACGATTCAGGTTTGGTTTCCGTAAAACTTTAACTTAAACTGATAGACAAATAACCATTTATTAAGGTAACAAAAACACATATGTGTGTATGCAGAATCATTCCAAACAAATACATGTTACGTGCGCAGGTCACATTAGTATAAGCCATTTCAAAGTCGCAGTCATCACTGCAATTGCATTACTACTTGCGTTTTCTACCATCTAAGAATTTTCTTATCTAAAATATATTTGGCATGTGGCTTCCAACGTAATTAGTTTCATTATTATCCACATTATTCATTTAGTTGTACAAATATGATTGAACAGTGTATGCGGATAGACAACGACGGCGCTAAATTACATAATGTGGGCATTGTTCGTAATAAATTATTCATTGCCCAAACAAATTGTACACGTATATATATTCAGTCTTATAACCTATTGCAGATGCTGGGAATTAAAAACTAAATCTTAAATTAAAACGATAATAATTGTTTACACCCAAATCTATGAAATCTGAATACGAAATAGCATACACGTGGTGAGCAAAATGCATCTGATACTGTTGATTACGTCATACAATTTTTTGGCGTGTACAAATACGGCACCCATTTGTAAGAGTTGTCAATTTTATATTACTTTAGGTAGCGTTAGTATAACTTAATACATGTGTGTATCGTATCTATTCCGATTCTTAAAGCCGATTTTTCAATACACGACCGTACTAGCAGACATAATTAATTATGAGTTATGTTCGTTATTCTACAAATAAATTTGTTAACTTCTAAGCGAGTATGACTGGATAATACCTATCAGCCTTATCAAACTTTGAAATTTACTAGCAATGAAATATAAGTGAATGTTTTAATATAATGGTTAAATATAAGGGTCTACATGTATATACGAATGTTACCGCAACCACAATTTAGACGATTTATGTTTCACTCTTAAGACTAGTTGATTATTTCAGTGTCTGCATCGGTTGAATCACTATATTTTTATAAAGTATCAAATGGTTGTATAAAACAATTCATGATTTTTATGTATGAATCATTATTATAAATGTTCCTAAAGTAACATAAAATGTCACATTTTTTTATTTTCGTGTTGTTGTTTGATGGGCACATCTCATGAGATTTATTTACAACTAATTGGAGGCATGTGTCTGCAATACGGTGCACTTCTTATTGACATAAACTGGATTTGTATTTTAATATGTACATGTTAAAGTGTCAAAACCATTTGATCATATAGTTACGTATTCTCTGCGTTCGTTTATCATCCACAAGGGAGAAGTGTTTATGCTATATCCAACCATTATATTCTATAGATTTGCTAGTACCACTCATATCATGTATTAAACGTGATTTTTCCTTTGAAACGACAATGTCTTGGTATAATATAAATCAACAGAAGACTTAAACAGCAATACGAATTTGGGGCAATCAGCAGAGAGACAGCATGTCAACTTTAAGGATTGTATCATTTCTTTGCATATAATTGCTAGCTGTTTAAAAGTCTTACAGCTCAAATTTCAAATAAGAAACTTTTGGAAATTCATTATGTTAATGGTTAATTTAAGTGTTAAGACGGCGGTTATGCAATACATCGTCAATTTTCAAAATCGTATGTTATTTCCTATGATGAAACAGAATAATTTAAGTCATTTAAACATATTTTTATTCTACATTATTCATTTTGTTCTCATCACGATTGTATATTTTTACACATATACACATAAAACAGATTATCAATACATACCTGGGCTTTTATTAGCAATTATTTGTTAAGCATTATTTGGGTTATTTGGTGCTCTCGTGATTTGAAATAGGTAATCAATATCCTATTTACATGCAATGAAAGATGTTTCGCAGACAATCGTCGAACGAGCACATCTAGGTCCTAAATTCTTCTTAGGGCAGTATGTATTTATGTTGCCTAGTTTTGATGAAGAAGTCATAACATTTATTTGCCAAAGCATTTTGTGTGTGCAGAGCACACACGGAAGATATTGTTACGCCATTAATATAAATACAAATACAATTAAATACAAATACATAGCATTTATATAGCGCAAAAATTATTTACATATTCTATTGCGCTTCACAATATTACATATTCAGCATTAAAACCAAAACGTGTTAACGATATACATTTATGTTCGAGAACGTTAAAACAATTAACAAACAATTACTAGTTTGGTTAGTACAAATGCAGATTTCATATTAATCCTACAAGTACACTCAATGTTTGTAAAATTGTCCAAAGAGATGTGTTTTCAGCCTTGATCTAAAACAGGCTTCAGATTGACAAGCTTTAAGATACTCAGGTAGATTGTTCCACCATTTTTGACCGACGACGGCAAGAGGTCTGTCAGCAAGTTTTGTTCGTCGTCTAGGGATGTTGAATTTTGTGTCATTGTTTGACCTTAATTTGTATTGTCCTCGAGCAGGTAGAAACAATTCTCTTATTATTAGTAATTAGTAACAAAACATATTGTAGGCCCCTTCAAGTTGCTAGGTATATTGGATCAGGAATGTCGATTGGTAGAAAATCCTTGTCTAAGCTCAAAACTGAAAAAGTCCTGTTCAATGTTTTATTTCAATTTTGCCTATCTATATTGTTTCAATTGTTATTTTACATAAACGAATTATACAATCAGGAAATTAATGTTTTATCTGTTTAGTTGTGTGAATTGGCTTTCAAATATTTGCATAATTCCAATGAGGCATTTTATTGAAATAAACGTTGTGTATGAAATGAAATGTTTAAGAAATATTAATATCACAATTGTAGGTACCTCGAGATACAATATAAACTCAAGCTGCAAATCGTTTTGATTGTAACGGCGAATGAACTTTAATAAAACGTCTTTCGCATATTAATAATTGATAATTATACATTATACAGAAGTGAATGCCACAATACGTTGTAACAGCCTTTGTTTAAATCGTTTTCAAACTACTCGCGTTGAACAATAATTTTACTTTTTGAGAAATTATTTAAAATAAAACAACAATGAACACTGTTAAAAGCGGAAAATGAATGTTCAATCGAGCGACCAACTATCGCGCTTGTTGAATAAGATTATTTTTTGACGAAAGAAGATCTTATACACTCATTTGATCAGTGTTATAAATATTGCATGATCTATTTTTAGGCAAATAAATCAAATCGGTATATCACGTCAATGTTGTTTTGATATATATATATGTAGTTAATAACAGACGTTGTTTGTGTGTACGCAAAGTTGAAAACAATGTTCTTTGAAATCAAATATGGAGTTTGTATTCAGCTCCTCAGACGATGCCGGACTTGATATGTAATAAATTAATGTAATGTATCGAATTTTTATGCAGCATCTTTGAAACATTATGTAGAACTTTATCTTGGCGCTGCAAATTTAAATAAATTACTGTTTTACGATCTTGGAGTCAAAGGCAACTCGAATTGTTAAAGGCAACACAGAATAAGAAAAGTCAGCATCAACGAATTAATCACTATGTTCACAAGCTCGTGTTTATTTCCCTAATAAAACGAACGGGGTCATGACAACATCAGTAGACGCTAGATGAATTCTCAAGAGACCTAACAAACATACATCATCAGAGTGATTGATCTGCCTGTACATATTTTGCAGTGTTCGCATGTATACTAATGCACATATCAAATAACAGCTAGAACCCACTCAGGACTTCTACATGAAGATCCATATTTTAAGCCTAATGTTTTCACATGTTTTTTATGTAACATCGAATAGGATACCCATCAGTAGAAATTCTTATCAGTTAGTCGTTTATAATTTTAAGCAAATGACCATTAGCATGTACACTACGTGATATAGAGTCCAATCAAAATGAACAAAATGAATCCTTGTTTGTTCAAGTAAATGCACGATTGTCTCGAACCATTGTTTTTTGTAGCAGTTGTGTAATATACTATACTTCAATGTTCATGCAATTTGTCAATAATATTCAACATGCCTCAGAAGAAAATTAGTGAAACGGTGAAGGGTATTGTTTTAGGCCTTTTGAGATGCAAATGCAGTTACGGAAGCATTCAAAATGAACTGAAAAAGATGAGCCATGATATTTATTTGGGAAGTATATGGAATATTCGACATGACGCTACTTAACAGTGAAGTACAAAGCCTGATGGTGCTTCAAATTCAACTTCAAGTAGACGTCCATATAAGGTCGTATGCAAAATTCGTCGCTGGATCTCTAAAATCAATCCGCCGAGCCAGCGAAAAATGTTATTGGACACAGGAATGTCCAAGGGAACAGAATATTACATCATCAAGTATGTTTTGAAAGTAAAACTACGGAATAAATGCAAGGCTCATCAGCTCGCATGGCACAGATTCAGAAGCGCAGGGCCAGGTATTGGCAGCTATATCTAAAGCTTAAATGTGGCAAGTGGGAAGATTTTGTTACATCTGACGAGGCAATGTTTTATCTTGGTGGAAGTTATTGAAGAAGAAGAAGAATATGTCAGAATGGGAAACGTTGGCGATATATTGAAGTTTGTAAAACGTGATGCGTTTGCCCGTGTCGTCATGGCGTTGGCTGCTGTATCGTCTAGAGGTAGATCAGAGATCAGAATATTTCCCCAAGGGACCAAAGGAAACTCAGAATACTATATCAATAAAGTTCTGAAACTATTTATACGAAAGGATGTCCCGAGACTCTTTCCGGAGGGTGAACACGTCATGACGTTCCATCAGTATAGTGCATCTAGCCACACTTCCGAATCAAAACATTAAGTTCATAACACCCAAAGCACGGATGCAAAAGTCTCCAGAAGCGGCTCCAATGGATTTTGTATTTCACGGATACTACAACGACGCTTACAGAAACGACAAGTCAACTCACTTTCTGGTCTCAAAACAGCTCTGAAGAACGAATGGCTCTATCTTGCAACAAACTACCATCAACAAGACTTTGAAATCGTGGCCAAAGCGTTGCAGGATGATTTGCAATTGCCATGGATCTCATATATTAGCATTTGTTGCAATAAAATGTATTTAGATTATACATTATAGATGTTTTTGTTTTGTTTATCATTAAATTGGACAACTCTCGTATTTACTGGATCTATTATCTTGATCTCGGACATTTATCTACTTGGACATCACTGATGATGAATGTGTGAATTATCAGAAGTATTCACACACGTTTTTCGTTTTTATAAGAACAGCATACAACATCATGTATTACTAATGGACACAAGTTGTTAAATGCATTTATGCATTAAATGTTTGTGAAATACGTTGTTGTTATTTCCTGATGCCGCCTAAAATTGACTTGTATTTAACTAACCCAATTTACTTTTACGACAGTGTCCATGTCAATCTATTGATAAAACATATACTGACGTCATTGCATAAGCAATCCCAAGTGGCTTTGACACTTTCAGGAGCCTGGTGACCACAGAACAAAAGTAATATAAAGTAATGTTAAAATGATTACAGTTTACTTTCCACAAGACCTATCAAGGCTTTTATTGGTTTCAATGAAATGACTCTTCTCGGTCATTGCATCGTAATTTGTTAGGATACTGCGATTTTTACACTTTGAGTAACTCAACATAAACGGGTATAGTATTTCTATATATTAAACTTAACTTATTACAGAATGACAAGGTCGATGTTTTATTCAAATACTCTTTATTTTGTCGTGTTTTGCTCGGCCAAAGCTTCTTCAAAAAATAAAGATTGACATATTTGTAACCAGCATTGTAGATATTTCGTATTAAATAAGTTTGGCGAAGCACCGGACAAGTAGGCCTTTTACAGTTTATGTTTTAATGTGCAACTACAATAAAACAATATATTCAAAACATGTCCATGTAACATGTTAGTGTTCGTGTGTCAAATGAATAGATAAAGTTGCGGGAAAATTACAATGGAATATATTGTGTAACACAAAATAAGAACGAGCAATTTGAATCTCGTCAAATATATGTTACCATATTACATTTAGCGTTGCAATTTTGACTAAAAGGAACACTGATTTTGTTAAGTTTTAATTCATTTTAAGAAATATTTTGCGAAATATTCCTTGATTTTGAGTGTAAATTGTACTGTAAGCGTCTTCTCTAAACTGCAAAGTATACCTCTTCTTTATTTATTGCGCAAATGGACTTCACTTAAATAATTTTCGTACATTCATAGTTAATCGATAAACAATATAATACCATTTCCAAAGAAGTATGGATCACATAATTCTATTGCAAACATGGCATACTTATATATCCATTTACACCTTTCAACTTGCTGAGTATAGCTCATAGCTTTGATATTGGTGTTAACTAACAAGAACAGTTCCATCCGTTTACCGTGCGCTTATAAAGGAGTTTTGCAAGTCTAACAACAAGTAGATTATAAGTACATACTATTACATACTTATTCCCACAACTTTAAAGTACGATCGTAAGACGAAAACACTAATCACATTTTATATTTAGTAATCCTTAAATGTATATTTCCCTAAGCATCGACATAAAACAGTTATTCTAAAATAGACGCCGTCCTAATAACCACCCTTATTTACATGCGATTGTCATAGAAAGGTTGTCTAGGAATTAGTGACATGAAAGGAAGCGTAAACTGCAATAAGTATCTAAATTATAATACATGCAGACTAATTAGTTATTAACAAGATAGGTAATGTAAAGTTTTCGGTCTTTGTTACTGATACATTCTCGTATTTACTAGCGTTTAGGTTTATCTGAATTAAACTCTCTACTGAACAGTCAGATTATTAAACGAGGCCGCCACTAACAATGCATGTATACACCGATAGACAAATATTCGCGGATTAAATCGAGTAAATAATTTTTACACAAATCCAATCCAATTATCTTAAGGCATTAAACATTCGTAACGCTACATCTTCATCGAAATTATAAATACCCGTTGAAAACGAATAGAGTAAACTAATGACACCTTTCAATAACCCCAAAAACATGTTGGCTCCCGTTTATAATTCGAATATCAACACACAGCATTATAACACGATTAATATGTTTAGTACAACATTAGTACTATAATGGTGAAAACAGAAGAACGACGAAAATCAAAAGAAATATGTATTAGCCATAGCTAGATGTTTGTTCCAGACAAAAAAACAACAACATCGGAACTGTCATTGCAAAGCAATTACGGATAAATGCGGATATCCATTAACCATCAATACAAACCAGACGATATGAGTGTTAAGTATGTTTTATAATTATTAAAAAATGCTCAAAGCTGGATTTGTTTCCATGGCTGTGCAAGTTTGGTCTATCTAGAATCGTTTTCTGACTGTTCAAGTGTGTAACGAATAGACGGATTGCAATAATGCTTGTCAACATGGTGCGGATATTTTCGATTTATTTTATGGATGGGTATACCTTAACATACTTTTAACATCGCTATCATACCATTTTCGTATACCCAGATTGACTGAGTAATTATGTTGTTTTGTATGCATTAAATGGTCAAAATTACAATTTCATTTTCGTGATAAATTAAAAAAAGAAGTGCTTTGATTTATTGTAATTGACTACATGTTTTTAATATGTCAATAGACTGCTTTCGCTTGGGTTATTATTATGCTTCAAGTGAATAGTCTATATAACTGTAATAACTGTACCTATAATAAATATTTGTGCGTTCCAACGTTCAAATATCTGAAAGCGGTACAACGATTGTCATAAAAACACATCATTCAGTACTTGGATTCATAATATGCGTGTATCGATGCAAACACAAAATATTTACCATTAAAAGCAACAGCACAGTACAAATTAAAAATTTGACAGAAACTACAGTTGTACGTTCGGTTACCAGAAACTACAGGAACATAATTTATTTTTCTACAGAACAATTTAATGTGAATGTATAAAACAAACATGCTTTACATACTGCTCATAGTGTTGTGTTACTTTTTGATAACAAATGATGCTATGCACGTCTTATTTGTTGCAAAGGATTGTCCACGTAAATATAATCGGCATTTATTTTTATATTCCTTTTGATCATTGAGCTAACGTCTTGTAGAAAACATAAACACACAATAAAACCCGAAGCGTAATCAGAATCATAAGCATAACGAATTGAATCTCTATTTTCACTTAAGTTTATTTTTTAAATAAGACAGACAAGTCCTAGCAAAACAATCATGAGGCATGATATGAATTCTAAAGACAGGATAACACACGACAAACAACAATTCAAGAGCATTAGATTGTAATCTCTCTGCATAAATGTCGCGATGTTTTCAATTGATATACATCCATCTGCACTGAGATGATACCTTTATGTAAGTATAATTGTCTCGATATGCGATTATTCGACACTGATAGTATCAACCCATACTCAGATTCAACAACTCCACAAAGTATAATGTCAAACATACATTGTTTACCTTTTTGTGATTCCAAGACATTTATAGCTTAAATTATACACGCTGTGGGTCTGCTTTTTATCTATTCGGTAAAACGCATAACATGAAACATTCAACCTAGAAGCCAACAAGCTTCATACAGGCATATCATACATCTTACCAATAGACAAAGTTTGAAAATTATTCATGGTCGTTTGTCATTTACAACAATTCGGATTATTATATATTTAATGTGTATTTTAGAATCTTTTCCCGCGATAATATCGTTGCACGCGTTATTCAGCTACTTCTACTGGTATCGCGTTTTGCGATGAATACATAATAATTAATAAAACATTATTTATAGCTTGCGTTCGTTTTTTTACCTAAAAACGAACATATTAACACCAATATATTTGGTTGAATATTTTAAATATGTTGATACATAACTTCTTAATAATTATAAAGATCAAATTAAATCAAATATTAAACAATGGATACTATTTCTTAACTATGCCTAAGTTTTGTATGTAAATTCGGTCTTTAATTTAAACAGGCTTGCCAATGGAATAATTATACGAATAATTACCGCTTTGTCGCTTAATGGAGGACGTTTTAAGACTTGATGCTAGCATTTTGAATAGTTCTCTATTTTCAAATTGAATAAAAGCACTTCATTTCAACATACGCAAGAGGATACAGAAATACATGATGGCGAGGATGGTAAATGTATGAGGGGCCTATGTAAGTCATAATAATGTAACAGATTATTGATCGCTAGTGATAAATGTGAGTGACGTAATTTGACACTAGATATGTTGGTAGCTTGGTCCGCATAACATGCGTGCATAAGCTGACTTTTCCCATTTTAGTATTGTACTTATCTGTATCCATAAAGAGACGGTTATGTATCTTAAAACAGCAATTAAACTGTTAAACAAATGTGTAAGCCGTCGTCGTTAGTGTCAATCGTATACTATCTACCACAAACAATCACAAATACGAGAGAAGTTGAACTAAACACATACGAACATCCTGATTTTTTTACATTATAATTTTGTAAACAAGGAGGCTTCTTTACAATAAAAAACTACCCTTGAATCATTGAAAAAAGCAGTATTTGTGAAAAGATAATAAATTAATACAAGGAGCGCCTGAGGTACATGTAATATTGACAAATCTAGAACAGAAACACATATTTTGTTACTAAATAAAGTATCGCGCTAAGTTTAAAAATGGTAGACAATCTTCTATGGTACAAATTATTATTTTAGTACAAAGTAATCCTAAAGGTCTTATCTAAACATACCGGTGTTTGCTCATTTTTTTAAGATAGCCGACTGTTACTTCTTTTTGTTTCTTGCACCGATGTGTAAAATCAGTTATAAATTCTTTTAACTAGTATGTTTTGCTACTGAAACTATTTGAAAGAATGTCATACAATTATGTTGTCATCATATGTTTCAAAAATGTCGAACAGTTTGTTTTATTTCATGTTTTTTTTTGTGTAAAAATAGCGGGCATACGATTTTTTACATGATCAATCCAATACCGTTTACACAAAATTAATACAATTAATAAACTATTGATTCTTTCTCAACAAATATTAAACAAACAAGTTCAACGTACGTTGTAAGTCAAACGTCCCACATAATGCGCTTTGCATATCAAATCACATCTTGTACTTTATTCAAATGATACAAGCTAGCGATTTGTATTAAGCGAAAGACTTTATATTGTTCACAAGTGTATGCATAGTATTTCTAACGTAGCGTTAAGCGGGAAAACATCATACTGGGCAACCTTTTAAGACCAGCTTGCAGGTCGTCAACACTGAACCTACGATTTGCTACAATGGCGATAATTAAATTGTTTGACGTTTCAAAGTCAATAAAATTGGTTAAATTGTTTGACGTTTCAATGTCAATAAAATTGGTATGGGCTACACAACACTAAGATTGACCTTATACACGACGGTTACTTGTTTTGAACAAATACTAACGGGCAAATTTAATTTATAAACAATATATGTTTTGCATCCACAAGACGCATATTAATTCACCAATTAATTACTACGGTATAGGCGCAATGATCGCCTCTTATTATGGGGCTTGCATGACTTGTTGAAGCCGATAAAACATCTAAGACGTAACATTAGATTCCTACAGATAATCCGATTACATGGCGCCAGTTTTGATTCATTTCAGTTTCGTCTATTTCCGCTAAGTTGCAAGTACTTTTTGATATTATTTTACCCAGTTGCATCAATTAAAAATATATTGAAAAAACAATAATTAATAAAGAAGCATCATATCAATGCTTGTCAACGTGTTTGCATCGATATACACGAGCTCATGTTGCATTTGACATTTCATGAAATAATTTTTTTGTAGATTCAAAGGATTTTTTAATTTTAAATACCCGTTTAAATATATTGTGTAATAAGATTTGAAGATTTGAAGTATTTGCAAATTCAGAGTTGCATTAATTCGTAGAATGAAGCATTGGGTTATTTCTTTCGTCATGTTTACAGATCCTGACTGTTGAACGTTCAAAGTATGTTTTCTAACTTGAAGGTCATATTATATTTAGTAAAATAGGAAATTAGCTTCGTATATTCAGGACAAACTATTATTATATTTTTATCGAGCACTGTTCTGTAAATAAATTATTTAACCACTCAAGTGCTAAGACCATGTATTATTTCCCAAAAAAGCTTATAACAACGTTTAAAAGAATATTATATTCGACGTAATATTTATCATATTTGGAAAGTAGTTCTACATATGCTTGCAGATCTAATTTAGAAAAAAAACATCCCAACGGTTTGCGTTCAGATTCAGACGCGAAAGATTGGGAGAATAATATTGTTTAATAAATGCTATGTGCATAGCATTTTGTTGTGATTATATTGTAATGTTTTATCAAAATATAAAAAAGCTGATCGGCTCATGATAGTTATTTGTTTATTAGTTGTATGGTTTGATGGGTGTTTTTCCTGATGTTAGTAATGCGGGAATGTTATTATTTTCATATGAACGTAATGAGGGCAAAATATAACAAGATTGATATATACACTACCAACGGAATATATCAGTCCATTGGAAGCCAACTTTTATTCTCGAATTTCATTAACTTTTTTGAACATTACAACAATTCAGACCAATTTTAATAGCTCACTATGCAGTACCTAAAGTAAGATGTGTACATAACTTATCTTCGCCTACTGCTTCTACTTCTAAACCAGCTCCAGTGAACATATATATGTTCTAAACTATACATTTCTTACTCAACGTTAATAAACCAAGGCATTATGTATATCAATACATATATACTTATTAAACGCTCGTCTTAAAATCGTGTCACTACAATATCCGGCGACATGGCATATCGATTAATAATTACCAAACGCCAATCCATGGCGATGTCTTTGAACAATGATCAAAATGATCGCCACGATAAGACGTTCTTTAAACGGTTGCAACGCGCCCCGCAACTAACGACTACATTTCGGCGTTATTCAATTTTGGGACTGCTGCCCTGATATAACTTTTAATAGTTTACAATAGTTTTTTCACAGTGATTTGTATGTAAGTATTAATTCGGAGCTCACAAAATCAACTCTTCGCTGATAAACACTTTGGATTGCCACATATTCCAGCACTCTTGGCTTATCATGGGTTAATGTGTGTATTATAGCCTCCTTTGCTTAGCATACTTAATGTGTGTTTTGAACTGATTGGTTAAGATTGAGAAAGAAAGTATACTTGTACCATGCAGAGATTTTAAACTAAACGAACTGGTATCCACTCTTTGAGAAAATAAAGAAGTTAAATAAATATCCGCATTCATCATATTAGGTAACACCTGCCAGGACCAAGTAAAACCATTATTAGAGTAATGCAAACAAGGTCTGAATAAAATAAGCATAGAGCATTTACGATACGTTGCAATACGTGTGGGTGTAAGAATAAAACATGTCTGGCTTATGCATATATACTGCACTAATGATAATATCAATAGTGGGAATTATTTATATATATTGAACAAATAAATATATTGGTAGAATTATATGGTAGATCTAGATGGTTCATGTAATTTAATACCAAATTTTGAGTGCTTGAGTGTATAGCATGATATTGATCATACACGTTTATGGATGTTCTTTTCTTCGGTTTAATTTGAAGATAACCGCAAAAGATATATAACGACCTTTGATCACGACAGAGTGGTTAAGGACATTGCGTCACATGACATTGGAAACGCATTTTTACGGTTATCTTTCCTCTATTCAGCAACTAAAACTTTTTCAGTCAGACACGATGCTTTTATAAAACCATTTATCATATGCGGCTATGCGTGTAAGTATAATTTCTTCTAACGGTGACGAGTCTGTAGTTTCCGAAGTTAAGTACATTTTATTTTATTACACACATTTACAAACATTCTTTATAGTATGCAGTTATCTATTAAATGTCCTTTCATTCAAAAAGAAGTCTTACTTAGACACTTTTCGAGTTAAATAAGACTTCGTAGGATATAATACATGAGTTTGTATGCACCTAGTCAACATGCTTCAAGGTACTTTATGCGATTAGTATTGCAATCTGGGAGAATAGCAGTATACAAATTAAAATATTGTATGCTTGCCAATTATCAAATCATCAAAGACATCAAAGACATCAAATCTATACAAATTAACATATAATTCGGGTCATCATACGATTAATCAACGCATATCCATATTTATGTCAAGGTATTTAGTTATATATTATTGACTGCCTCTGTCTTTGCCTAAATGTACAACTGTAACAATGCTTTAATGAATATAATTATTATTCATTGAGAAAATACCCAATTACATCTTGACAATAATGAAAATAATTAAGATCGTCATTGTTGTCAAATCGTTGTTATTAGGGTTGAGTTTCACTGCACACTGCTCTGATAGCAACGGGAGGTTCTCGAGTCTAACTGCGTTAATAAAATGCCCTTTTCATGAATACACGCAAACTGATCAATCAAATGTTATTATGAAGTTCTTAACAAAACTTTATCAATACTTCATTAAGAATATACGACAAGACTCTGACGAACGTATTTTCCAGAACATAATCCATTCATTGCGTATTTATGCATTTTACGACACAAATTGTTAAAATCTGTAACATATACATAGGTACACTATATATAATTCCGATAATCATTGCGTATATATCACATTGCCTAATATTTAACATCGTTTTGAATTAGTTACAGTGGTAGATAATTGATTTGCTCTGCTGCAAAACAAGCCAACTAGGAATCATGGTAAGAAATCAAACCCGCGCCAATTATGTCTCACACACTTTGCTTCTTGTGTTTGTTTTTATGCCGTATTTGACTGAAAGTCTGCAGCTATATTTGGTCAACATACATTTCGTCTGATCAAATTGAAAGGGAATGTAAAATAAAGCTGGTAATTTGCTTCTAAACGCTATTAAATACTAATGGTCGATGGTTTATTTGGCTAGTATAAAGTGTATAATCTTCTTATCCGTTTGGCGAAGGCATACACCAGACACTCGAGGCTATGTCTTGAACCAAGGTAACCATAAAGTATCGCGGAATGTTCTTGAAGTGTTACTTCCGATGAATATTAAATGCGGACTTTTATAGTTCTTTTAGCACTAAAGAGAATAAAAATGAGAAACAAAGGTTCAAAATATTCAAATATTCAACGTCTATTACCTTATCAATATAATCTTATAATTAGAATGACACTACATTTGCATGTATGTAACGCAGATGACTAATGTAAATGTGAAATTGCTTTGTGTTTAATCTATGACCAACGCTTATGTAACTCTTTGATCGAAAAAAATAGTATGACCATACGAATAGTTTCACGTGAAAAAAGCAACAGTATGAGCATATAAAAAGGTATATAGATTACAAGATAACAATTTGAATTCTGAATAACTAGTTTCATTACGTTGGCCTTCCTTCAATAATAAAGGGATCATTTGTTTTATCGTACGATAATTTACACATACATAGAAATACACATAAAGTAAAACTTGAACTGCACCATTAGGAGAGAAAATCCTTATTAAACAATACACATAAAGTAAAACTTGAACTGCACCATTAGGAGAGAAAATCCTTATTAAACAATGCGGTCATTAATTTATAACAAAGAGCCAACTGCCAAATATTTACACACAACACTAATTTACTAGACCAGAAACACACTTACAAACGCACAAACGTAACAATGGTATCACCGGTTTTGAATTCTTAATCCAAAAGAACTGGAGGGGGGGGGGGGGGTTAACCCGATTTTAAGAAGCTCAAAGACTCAGACATAACCCTGAATTATTTATAAAACAGGTAAGTGTACACAAATATTATCACATACCATCTCAATTTACCGACATGTGAATTATAGCATCATATAGTTTTAACATGTAGATCATCGCCGTGAAATGCAGGTTAATGAGGGAGTAAAGTAATTGTAATTAACCGATGTCAGCCACTACGCAAACAATTATATATAAACAAACACATTACACATCAGCTGAGAATTATTAATTAACGCTCGCTTATCCTTTGTGTACAATTATACGATTAACATGGTGTAACCACCTTATGGCCCTATTCTACTACGAAAACAAGCCCACGATTCGCTACGATTTCTCACATTTATTGAATCGGGAAGATTCGTGACAGTCTGCGATTCAGTTACGACAGTGGTACGATTGAGTAACGACGAATCGTGGGGTTCGGTTGAAGTCTTGCGAATAGGGTCGCGACTTCACTACGATGTGTAAGAATCTACTGCGACTGTACTACGAACGATGCAGATCGGTCACGACTAAGCTAGGACCTCACCGAACGCACCCATGAATTCGGCGCCAATATCTACTGATATTGATTCTAACACGGCACGCGACTTGTTGTCTATAGACAAAGAAGGAAATAAAGTGTGGGTTATTATGCAATAAATTATGGGCGGAGCTTAATGTTGCGAAAATAGTTCCGAAGAAAATATTGCAGTAAAATGCACGTGCTTAAATCCCGCTCTTAAAGAAATGTAAAAAATGTTGCACGTATATAAATGTATTGAAACAACAAATTGTATATTTGGTGATAAGTGGCATGACCACGCCTGCTAAGAATTTGTTTGTTATGAAACTTTATTAAGAAAACATTTATAGCATGTCAGCTTTTCAGAAGAATTAACACATGTGACGTCATTTAGTCTATGAGTGTTGTTCTCAATGAAAGTGACGTAATTTGCAAAATATTTATGAATGAAAACGACGTCAAATGTTTGTACAATTCAATGACGTCACTAAATAGTGAACTTTGTACTAAGAAGGGCGGAGTATTGAAAAATATAGTTCACGTCCAAAAGCTTGAAGCAAATCAAGCAGAATTGTGTAAGAATAGAAATAATATTTTTCTATGATGGCTTGTTGTCGAATAACCCACAGTAAGGAGTATAGATTCGTGTTATCAAAGCACTCGTGCTCCGCATTCGTGATTTAATTCCTACGCATCTATACGCCTTACTGTGGGTTATTCGACAACAAAACATGATGGAAAAATATTATTTCTTTATCATTCTTTACAAAATCGTAACTGTTTCGTAACTAAATCGCGAGAATCTTAGCGGGCTCGCAACTCAATCGGGGTGAACTCTTGAGAGTCTTGACAAATGATTCGTAGACAGATCACGTGATCACCGATTCCCCGATTGAGTCTTGAATTACCTAAGATTCCATTACGACGCCCAAGAACGCACTGTTACGAGTCAACTGCGATTAAATTCAGTCTTGGAGGTCTTGGTCAAATTTTAAACACGTTTAAAAACTGGCCGCGATTTTTTGGAAGCTCACGACTCGCCCGCGACTTGCTACGAATGAGTTAGGACCTTCGCCGATTGAGTTACGAATGTTCCCGACCTCAAAATATTGCAAAACGGGACAAATCGTGGGGAATCGGGTCGTAGTGGAATACCCTTATTAAGGCCAATGAAAAGGAATGCTCCCCGATTAGGCAATTTTTTTCATTAATTATCTTATTGATCTTTCCTGCTGAACGCTAATAACAATATATGCTTCAATGATTGTCCTCAATGCAGTGACCTTAAATTTGAACACGCATATTTTCAAGCGGTTAAGCAACTATTTTGTAGCGCATTTGGTAAAACCGTTTTATTGTCATTTAAATACTTTTTGTAGGAGTAAACTTTATCAACTTATTTGTTATTTTACGACGCGTGTTTATCCATTCATAAATGATGCTTGCCCTCGATACATGACGTGCCAAATTGTACGCTTCTAGGAAAAATACTCACATAAACTATTAGGTTTGAAGTTCTTTTCACCCACCGCTCCACATTTTGCAATAAGGTACGTGACTAATTACCTAAATAAGAACGACTACTTCATACAGCGCAAAAGTTAAGTAACAGTTGGGAAACAGTCATATAACAGTTAATACAACGCTTTGAGAGCTTTAACCGGCTAATTGGTTCGCGTACCCTCCTCATTATTCAACACTGACGGTAATGCTCGTTAATTTATGTTATGCATAATTTATTTTCACAGAAAACTATATTTATACTTATAATTATATATATAGCAAGCCCAGGAACAAAATTAGATACCTCAATGACCTCTTGCACACTCGTTATGGATAGTCTGACGTTATTGTCGATACATTGTCTCGATTTTACTCGGTATTATTCATAAGTATTATCTGCGTTTTGTAGTATATTCTCGAAACCAAATATATCGAATATGGGTGGTAGTAAAATTAAATATGTAACTCAAGTATTAAAATGGATTATATGGCGATACAATTTAAATTGCACCAATGTGTTGAAGGTTTCAACTAATGCATGTTATTGTTAATATTATAATTTTGAAGTTGCAATTCGAATACTATATGCAGCAAATAAGGAGAGTGTATGATATTTCATGTACATAGTCAACTAAGTTCGTACATTTTTCACTATGAGCATTAACTTTACTTTTTACGATGTGCGTGTTGTATCCACAGTGGAAACATTTATCGTAATCATCTGATGTAATTTCACATGTTTTTGTGTTGCGTTATTTTGACACGGCTAGGAAACATATATGTGTTCACACAAAATCGTCGCTGTAATCGCTGTCAGACATATTAAAAACGCGCATTTTGTTCAATGCTGCATTTAAATGCATTTTCTTTTATGTTCAAATAAAAAGCACTCTGCGGATCCAGAGGATTTATACATTACACGTATGAGCCGGGTAATGCAAAATGAATTGTGTGTCATTTGCTGCCAGCGTAGCTCTAGATAAGCCTTCACAATCGCGCATTCTGGACTGACATATGTTTGCATTACTCGGTTCAAATAAAAGTGAATGGTAAAAGTAAGCACACTGGCAGGCAACTTAAATTAATATTAATGTGAACTGAGCAAACTATTATCCTATCAATGTGTGTTGTGTTAGAGCACAAAATGAAAAACGTGTGAGTGAACTACAATGCAGAATACATACAAAACAGTAGTGATCTTTTTACTACGCTTAGACAATAGAAATAATAGCAAATGACCAAAAAAGTTTTTTTAAGAAAATGAAAGAAATGCGAAAGCCAATAAAATACGCTCAACATTAATTATAACAATCGGACCGTTTTGATTATTTAACATGTTTTTTGAATAACAACAGAGCTAGCGGTGTAATAAGGAACTGCTTGTACAAAACGGGCCATAGGATGAAATAATATTTATTCTTAAGTACACGTATGTTTTAACACTCCCATCCTGACAAACACAAATTGTTTGCGCTATTTTGATATTGGGGTATTAATAAACAAAATGCATTAGTAAACCTTTATAGAGAATTTGTGTTGATATTTAAACATTACATATTTATACTGCAGGCACACACAATTAATACATTAAGACAAACAAAAATAATTATAACAGACATCTCAAACAGAAAGTGTTATTTATAATCAAATTATTTTCATTTTTATGCAATACAGTTAACAAAACCTCACCATTTTACTTTTTGCGGTAAGACTTTCATCGCGTGCAAGCCAAGTATTATATTTCTTTGTTCTATACTTACTTATTGATATTTTCTCCATCGTATACGAATTGTAGATGTATATAACAATCCAGATAATAATTTGACACGCACATGGGGGTCACTTTCAATGCATTTCTGGTTATTGGGATTGCTACGAAACTAATTATTTTGTCGTGTTATGGATCTCCAATGTATTCTGTATTAAGCACGTGAATATACCAATATAATACTTACAATTCACAAAGGACGCTGTTTTGATTGTTAACATACTAAATGTTCATACGTATCATCATTTAAGATGTAACTTTTATTTCAAACCCAGTCTATTTATTCATTCTAGTTAGATTATCACCTGAACGTACATCAAAACATAATTATAAGATTCGAAAGATTGACACATTAAAATAAACAAGATTTATTAAAAACCCATATACATTTGATATCTTGTTTTAACAAAGAGTAAAATACATAGCAGTGTATTTAACAAGGATTGTTAGAAATTGATTCGATTCACATGACAATTAACATAGTTTATTCATTGACATATCCCATAATGTTTTTGCATTCGCTTTTGTAAATCTGGCGTTTCCCATCTACAAAACATAGTGAACCTAATATTCGGAAAGCTTCAAGTTGCATGTATCAATCATGTACCTGGAGAATTCAAAAGATGTGAATTGCATTCATGGATGGAATGTTTTAAATTAAATTAACTTTAAATGTATAAAACGTATATAAACAGAGGGGGTAATCACGTGACAAACAAGATGGCGACGCAATTCCGAGACAGGTATTTTGCGCCGTTGTATACCCTTTATTACTTATATTAATTGTTAAAATGCCGCTCACTTTCCATATCGGCAAAAAGTGATTAGCCTTTATATCGTATTTATATTCGCTCTTTATCTCGACTTTACTCTCTGCGATATTTCTTAGCAAGATGACCTAATCACAGCTTCACTAAGAAAATTTGCAGCGAATATAGCCGATATATAAAGCGAATTTTAATATGAAATAAACGCTATTCCATTTGTTTATGATTTGGCTTGAAAGTGAGCATCATTTAAAAAATAAACATAAGTAATAAAACGATGGAAATTAACTGTCTCGTCAAGGACGTCGCCATCTTGACTGTAGCGTGATTACCCTACCTGCTAAAGCAAGAAAACCTCAGTTTCCGTTTAGTGTAAATTGATTGCGAATGAAACTTTTATGGACTTTTATGGAATGAACTAAATGGTCTTAAAACAATATGTTCACGCTCTCGTCTTCATTTACTTGTAAAAACTTATTTCACATATCGTTAGTTTTATGTGTATGTTAGACTTGAAAAATAGCAAAACTATAAATAACACTTGGTCATGTTTTGACATAATGTTTTGATTGAACTAGTTGTACACGTGTTCCATTTGGCAGGTGTTTTGTCCCGATTGTACATGTACGAATTCGGGGGCATTTGTTAAGCTGTATTCAGGGCAAAAGCATCAAAGAGGCAACCAAATAGAACACAAATAACAACTGAGAAGTACAAACACAATAAAAAGTGTTGCTGTTATGAGGCTCAGATACATCATTTCGCCCTCTTGGTGCAAAAAAGTACCATGTGACATTGCAATAAGAAGGAAATGACACCTCTTTGCAAAACCGAATATCTAAAAGGGGTTTTAGAGAATGTTACATATATAACACATAACCTTGTTATATTGTATAAGCCAGTGGTGACTGAATCATTTAAATGTCAATGCTTATTACCAGTTTTCCCATTTCATGTCTTTTCGGTTTCTACTTTGCTGTATAGTCCTGCGATATGATTAGTAATTCAATGCGGCCCTAAGTTCTCTCGAGTATGAAGGATCAAAATACAATGGGACAAATGCTTAATGGTTAACTGGTTAACAGTAGATTAGTAATGCAGTGTGATTTTTCCATCTGTAATCATATAAACTGGAAAAGTACAAATACACGTGTATAAATCAGATTCCAATAGTGGTAAATGTTTGACACTGCCCCATATGTTCCGATCCCGGTGTACGTGTATAATTGTAACTATCAGACAGACAATCATTTAGTAACTTAAGGAACTATAATTATTGTATTTATTTGTGTAACTATACGCATGGCGTTTCGGTTAAAGATGTTGGAACTAGTGGGTTTTTTACGTGTTTTAAAATGTTGGTTTGTTGCATCGTTTAACCTTAAGCAAGAAACTACATAAATACCAATATATATTTATTGGAACGCGCCGTATTGAAATGAGGCATGAGTTACCAATAATAATATAATCATACTATATAAACCTCATAAACCAATCATAACTTGGGTCATAAACATGTTCTTTCCATGTGGCGTCAGCACAACTGATTATATATCCTTACCGTCTATTTATGTGTCCTCAAAATATATTATTTTTATTTCAATAATACATATTCATGAAGAAAAGTATTGTGATGTGTTTGGTGGTATAAATAGAGAAAAAATACAGTTGGTATTGTGTCCTCGTGTGTCAAGTTACTGCTCTTAAACAGATGGCATATATGCGCTTCTCAATTCTGACCAGACGAACAACATTACTGGTCTCCTAATTAGGATAAATAAACACACCAGTTTGATATGCAACGTACAATATATTATTTAATGGGTAACTATTCAATAATGTAAACGTGTATGTAAACTTAATCTCACCGGTATGAACACAAAGTCTCAAGTATTCGAATTTTATTTTATCATTGTATAACTAATATTATACAGGGAATCATACTATGGAGTATTTGTGATAGCTATTTATTATATACTAAATTATATGAATCGCAAAAGAAGTAAACAGACTGACTAATTGTAAACGATAACGATCAAAATCTTTCTTGTTAATTGTAGTATGTGTTTTCTTGCTCGGAACTCATACGAAGCAACGCCATTAGCACTGTCAAACGAAGAATTACGGCTTAACAGATAACGTTTTAAGCAACCTTAACTGTATTTGTAAAGCCATCACGCCTGTGTCACTAATGTACTTATCGTGCACTTTACTACATCGATAACCCAATTTGACATTGCAATTTGATTTCCTTTCCATCTATTATTTCCTGGAAAGTGTTATCTACATTTGGTAAGCTCACACTGTCTCATCATCTTATGAGACACTCTCAGCTTGAAGCAAAACTTGTAATATTTGTATAATCATTGGATGATTTAGAGCGTATGTTTTATTGAGATAGTATCGCCAAACAATAATGTTTAGCCTTCGGGCCAGTTGTCAATACAAGGGCAATTAGTCCAACCAAGTAAGTATGATAACTTAAGCAATTATTTTAAATAATCTAGCATTTTTTATGTTTAAATTTGTGTTAACACGACCTGAAACATTAAATGTTAATTTGTTAAGGTCCAGTATCTGATCATATTACAAATTATTACTTAGGCGACAGAATTAGCTAGGTGTATTTTGATTCATTACAATTCGAAAACAAATTTCCCATATAGTTTTCTATTGCAAAATACAATCAAAGGGCCGTAGGCGATGAAGGCCTGGGGCTAGATTGAGTGTGCTTGGGAAGAAGTTTAGTTCTTAAAAAAATAGTTCCACTATGTATATAGATGTCAATATCTTTATACATAGTCAAACTATCTTTTTTTAAGAAGACGTTTTGTCGGAAGTTTTTTAATTGATTTAGTATGTGTATGCATTATTATAAACAGGTTTATAAAAATCAAGGCTGCAGCTGCATTTTTCAAAAAGTCACAATGGATAGTCGATCATTAAGTCATGGCCATCCTACATAGGCGGTGAAGATATGTGGCTGGGAACGAGATTATGACCCATCTGGGTCTGTCACTTTTTGTGTGTCATAAATGCAGAATGCCCGTTTTGGATGAAATGACGTCCTTATTCAACCAGTATCGGTACATGTTATGCTGATCAGTTTGTGTTGATAATATCTCCATTGATCGCGTATCTGGATGAACATAATTAATTTCAAAGTACGGAATTGATTGTGTTAATATTAATCCGTAAATACTCATGGTTGCAATGGGAACAAAAAAAGTGCTTTTTTCATATTTATTACTATTTTAAAGAATTTAAGCCAAAAAAAGCACAGAAAATCAACAAAATATGTTCTAGACAGATATGGAGCATCATTAGCATGTTCGAACTTGGCCTAGATACCATCTAGATAAAACTTGTGAACAAGTTTGGTGAAGATCAGATGAAAACTACTTGAATTAAAGAGCAGACACCAATCTGAATGTTTAAAACGCACTAAGTGACCCAATTAACTAGTTTTTGGCCCGGTATGCCCCATGTTCACACTTGGCGTAGACGTTATGTAGATACAACTTCTGATCACGTTTGGGAAAGATCGGATGAAAACTTCTTGAATTAGAGAGCGGACACCATGCTGAATGTTTGAAACGCACTAAGTGACCCTATGACATAGTTTTTGGCCCGGCATGACCCATGTTCGGCTTGACCTAGACATTATCCGGATGCAACTTCTGACCAAGTTTCGGAGATCGGATTAGAACTACTTGAATTAGAGAGTGAACACGAAAAGTGTAACGGAGGACAGACAGACTGACAGACGGACAGTGCGAAAACAATATGCCGCCCGTTGGGGGCATACAATATATTTTCATGTAATTGACATGGTGTGCAGAAACAACAAAAATGTAAAAAAAAATTCCCTTCTCATACTTAATATATTACCTATGGATGACAGACTGATTAGAAAAACAACACAAGATACACATTGTTGATATTTTGTACTCAAATTCATGCACATAAATAAAAAAGTATTGTATTTATTCTTTGAAGAAAAATCACCTGTTAAGTCTGGATTAACAAATCTTATCTGTTAGAAAATGTCAATCACAACACAACATGAACACAATATATTGTCCATATTATCATCCACACAGAGTCCAAACTGTCAGTAAATTTGGTAAGCTCAGGTTGCATCAGGATTTGCCAAATTCACTTGTAAAGATCTTCAATAATTAAAATAAAAATGACTGATTAGAAACCTTAAACAAACACATAAAAAATACATATCACCAGTAGATACCATAGGCTTGTCAACAATTTATTGAAATTGAAAACCATGTCATGTTTTAGTTTTGCCTTAATGCTTGTTTAACTTACTCTTTGTGAAAATAACACAAGAAATATTATTAAAATTATATAATCAAGACGAAAATAAAATATTGCTTGGTACATTATACAATCTGAACCCTCAAGATATGCATAGTGAATAGTATATTGTCAATGTTTAATATTAAAAAATAGTATCCATACTTAACACCATGCAGGTAAACCATCTGTGTTAGGAGAATAAAGCGCACCCCAGTTAACATTTTCACGGATTTCTTTTTAAATATTTCACTATTTTAAATGGGATAAAGTCGAGAGCCGGCTGATTCGTGAGAGTTTTCTATAGGTATCATGATTTTATTTTTTTTCAACAAATCAGTATATTTTTTAGTAATGTGCAATGACGCGTTTGAACGGTTAGAAAAATGTCGGATCAGTGTTGGGACTTCATATTACAAACGCGCGATTGCACTTTACTGAAAATTACTTATTTGTTAAAAAAATCATAATATCTATAGAACACTCTCACGATTGAGCGAGCTCTCGACTTTATCCCATTACAAATGGTGAAATAATTGAAAAAGACATCCTTAAAAATGTTATCTGGGTCGCGCCTTATTCTCCCAACATAGATCTTAAAGTCACATGGTATACATGAAGGTGCAGTGTAAACAATGCAAGGTGTAAATCATATCAAACCTGCTATTTAGCAGCACATCATTTAGTGTTCGCACTCCACTTTTGCCCAATCTGTTTTTTATGAGGTGGATTTGGCACATCCATCTTTTAGCCCCATATCATGATAGTTCATCATTGAAACTACCAGGTAGTAGGTTCTGCCCCTGAATAAATAAAATATAGCAAAATATTATGTATGATTGTGTAATAGTTGAAAATAATATATCACAATGAAAACAAAGGTCTGCTGAAGTATTGAATCTCAATACAATCTTAACGATATTCCGATAGTCCAGAAACATAATTACTAAGAACATTTAATCAGTTTTCTTAAGCTGCAACCTCTTGGTCATGTCTGACAATTCATTGAAATTATACGGTTTCAAAAGCATTACCACATATTTGTGTAGTTAGTCGTGCTTTATGAGAAAGAATTTTTTTTCTTTCCACTTTCTTTATTTGTTGCTATGAATCTTAGACCATCATTGCTTTGATGTTAAACTTAATCATGAACACAACCATTAATATTGACATCCAAAACTATAAATTTTGACAAAAATAGAAACATTTAAATATGTACCATTAAAAATAATCACATATACATTGCAATTAAACATTTTCCTGACATATGCATTAATGCTATCATTTCGCATGGAATTGTCATCGCTAACCTGTCATAGTGAGATTGCACAAAGATTTGCAACATAAATTTGATATTAGTTTTTAATGCAATCTTGCTCAGTTCACAGTCTGTTAAATGTAATACAATAATTTTAAGTACATAAACTGAAAGTAGAATTCATCTAAGGGAGTATATGCCCGTAAATTGTTCAACGAAATGTTAATATTGTCATTATAGAAAAGTTCAACAACAAATGATAAATTGAGAAGTGTTTAAGATTTTGACAACAACCTAGGCAAACAGACACATAAACAGCGTCTAAAATCGTCGTTGTTACCGCCAAAATTGCTCATACAAACATCATGATTGGTGTAATAGATTCATTAAACATGAAATTCCATCCTTTAAGACCAACTTTGATTTTTTTAATGAGAAAAACAAATGAAAAACTTATTTTAATTTACCTTTGACAAAAACCAGGAAGTTTATCCGAAAATTGTCACTGTCGACTGTGCCCTACTGTATTCATTGTTATTAAAGCTGAGGTTAATTTAAACCATGTAAAAATCAAGAGAAAATACGGAAAATTAAAGTTCCACTGACTTATTTTTATTGGTTTAGATAATCAGTTCAACGTTAATGGCAAACAAGTAGTTATTGTTTTGACAAAGTCCGCGAAACGGTAGTTAGAGACCGTCAAGTGAGCAACTTATTCTCGCATGAAGACGTAAACAATAAAAACGATGTCGTAGCCAATGCTTAACAATGTTGATTCAATAATACTTTTTACATGTATTAAAGTTCAAAGTAAAACTATTATTAATGGCAAACAAGTTGCTCTTGTTTTGACAAACTCCGCGAAACGGTAGTTAGAGACCGTACAGTGAGGAACTTATTCTCGCATGAATATGTAAACAATAAAAACTATGTCGTAGCCAATGCTTAACAATTTTGATTCAATAATATTTTTTTACACTTTGTATGACACTGTCATGTTATATAGTGATGTTCTGTATTTACAAGCCGGGTTATTGAGATCTGCAAAGAACTACTTTTATTGCGCACGCACTTATAAGTGGTAAATCGGAGTTATACAAATTTCGGTTTTGGCAGCCAGCCAAGTCAGCTCGACTTAGAAATCGGTATCAGTACTATGGCCTAGGGGCTTCGCCCAAGGCCAAAAACGCCTTATGAATATCCCAACTACTTCGGCTTTACATTTCTTTGGCTAATACGCTAAATAAAAAAAAACAAGAGTTTACTCAGCGACTCAAAAATATTAACGGGACGACACAAAACAAATGGGAATAAAATTGTAATTGAAAGGCTTATGGTGAACGTATTTTCATAACAGCCTATGTTTTATACACTGACTTCTCGTCTCGACAACCTCTTACAGACGGGCGGATTTAAGGATGGACAAAGCAGACAATCCTTTTGTGTTCGCCATTCTTTAGCAGAGTGTTCTGTATATGATTCCACAAATGAATTGTTTGACTAATTTTATTTTACCGAACAAGCTTCGCTATTACGCTACTAACAACGCCGTTCTAGCTAAAGTCTCCGTTTTAAAGTTGATTATTGCAATTGGTGAAAAGAATGGGAAGTAGGTCTACGAAGCCTTTATATACGATCCCAATATAGAAACCCAATCCTTAAAAGAATACTAAAACATGTTCAGGGATGTCTGACACATTTTGAACGACCGACTGTAATTGATATGTTTAAGTAGCCACCAATATCTAGTGTATTTCGACTAAATTGTTTTCTTAGTTTATTACCTTCATCGTTATCAACATCATACATTTAGTTCTACAGATAAGAATGTATAGTCGTATAATGGAAGACAACAAATGCGCTACATAACATAATGCAGAGATTGCTTGTAATAATGATGCCCATTAAAATCATAAACCTATATTTATTCAACCGTACACACTATCGAAGATAATTGTAATTAAAATTACAGCTTAGAGTTAGACAACACTAACTGTTTAAACCCAAATAACGCAACAGTGGTTGGCAAATTTCAAATGACAATGTTGATTTTGGTTATAAAGCTTATATATTCGTACTATTTTTCAAATTGTCTATTACTTTAGTTAGCTTTATACATGTGTGTATTGTTTCTATTACGACTGCAAAAGCCGATATTTCAATAGGCGGTCGTGTGAACAGAAACAATATTTATTGAGTTATCTTCGTTATTCTACAATTCAAATCTTTAAAAAAAACTCATAGCGAGAATTTTGGATAGTACCTATCAACTTTATACAATTTTTGAATTTACGCAATTACCGGATTTGAGTTTGTTTTTTGAACATTTATTTTGTGTAACCACTGCTGTTAAATTGGTAATCAATATTAAATTATTGAGTTTTGTTTTATAGGAAAGATACAATATAATTAAGCACGTATGGCACAAATATGTTTTAGTAGCAAAATGCATACATGCCCGGCATTGATGCCGTCAGCCTTGCTTTCAACCAAAGCAATTTAACGAGACAATTTTATGATACATTTCAGATGCTGTTGAAAACTAGATTGTTTTTTCCTGATGACGCACATAAATGACATGTGTTTGATCAACACAAAGACATTCACGATAGTGTTTGCATGAATATATTGATTAAACATATATTGACGTCAGCAACATCAAATCGGCTTTGGCACTTCCAGGAGACTGGCGACCAGAGAACCAAAATAATATAAAGAAACGTTAATATAATTACTGGTTTCTTTGCATAAAACCTATCAAGTTAAGAATATATTTGGTTCAAGTAAAGGACATTTTCGGACATTGTCACTCATGTTACCTTTAAGACTGCGATGTCTAAGCGTTCAGTAACACTTCTCACATGAACATGTATAGAAATTATATTTTTTAAATCTATACATCTCATTAACTTAAAGACTGAATAGAGCTTATTGATACGATTACAGTATATTTCGATGTGTTTTCTCGGTCATAGCGAAAAACAAGGTTTGAATGGTGTATGCCAGTTGTCATTGTAAAGCATAGCGAATATTAAATATAAAAATACTGAACACACTTGAAATGTAGGCTAATTATAGTATATCATATCATATCATTTCCACAGCAGTCAAAAACAAATAATTCGATGGCAAACAGTTTTGTGTTTTCAATAAGTTGAGTTTGGTATTGTTTAAAGTATGAAGTATATTATTTATAAATGTGTGAGTATTTATCAGAATGAATGCAGGTTCATGTGTTCACTGTGAGTAAATGCAATAGTTTTGTTGTATAAAAAGCTTTGTACAAAGTCAGTGAAGACCCATATTTTTGTATAATACACAATAAACATATATATTTAATCATATGTTTAACAATGCAATACTTGCGTAAAATAATATGTTTATATAACCACTTAACTTCGATTGTGCAGTATTATAAGGCGTGATAGTGAATTATATGAGAAACTATGTATTACTCTTTTATAAGCGCATGACAATCATGTAAATCAAATACCAATTAAACAGCACAGTAATTTAACCTTGAAATAAGCTACACATTTGTATTTGGTTGTAAATAAACTACAAGTGTATTGTCGGTCAAAAGGTTGAAGACACGATAATTAATTATTCCAAATCGTCTTGAAAATAATATAACTTTTACTACAGAACAGTTTAATGTGTTAGTATTACTTTTATGTTAGGTTGTTATCTTACTGGAATAATTGTATGTAAAATACTCCTGAATTCAGCATGATAATGATTGTCCTCTTGAACATAATTCGGCATTTTCTTTCATACTTTTCATAAAATCGATATGTGATTGGTTAGTAGATAACGTCAACATAATCACTCAATGTACCACGCAACACAATCAGAATCGTCAGCATCTCGAATTTACTCTATTTGCACTCACCATTGCATATTGCCGGAATTAGACGGGCGTGAGATGAATTATCAAGACAGGATAACACACGACAAACAACAATTCAAGAACATTAGATCTAAGAACATTTTGTATATGTTTAGTGATGTTTACAAATTAAATACAACTAACTAATCTTGAAGCAAGAGACACCACAACGTGTTCAGCAGTTACAAAATAAACAAGGAATACTCTGAATTACTATATATAACGCAAGGAATTTGGTCTCTGGTGTTTTTATTGCGGGAACATGTTTTTGTTTTATTTTGTTTTATAGCATATTTAATGCTTTACTTGTAAAATAAGATGTTTAAGTATGTTACGTGTTGCTTTTTATGATATTGCTATTCAATATATGATTTATTATAATGTATTTGTAGTTATGATTGGTCATACGATCTGTTGTATGTCCAGTTTATTATCACTCACACAAACTGATTACATTTAATAAACTAACGATTTTTCATCAAATGCTATGAATTCACAAAACAAGAAAAAACAAAGATTCGTCACTCGCGATTTAATAACATCGGTGATTGGGAACTTAAACGCACGCTGTAACTTGAAAGAGCCGTTATGTTTGGGGCGATAATGCCCTATGATTGCAGCTACCGGACCGACATTTGTATTTGAGTTAATATGGTTTTGTAGTGTTTATCTGGAATTTATGATATTGTTTTACACATTTGTATTACAAGTTCACATGACCATATTAAAACTACTATATAATAATCTATCGCTGTCAATCTCAATCAAAATTCAAGATGTTCTTTAATAGTCCCAAATACTGACTCTTTAAGTTTATGCACGACGTGAATGTATCAGTTGTCAAAAACAAAACTTGCCGTAGCAACTGCATGCAATACGTCATTGACAGGAAATTTACATAATTATATTTGTGAAATGAAACTCAAGTTTGAGGCCATCATTTTAAAACAGAATTATCATTCACTATCCTAACATTATGAGAATGTCAAAACATGATACACTTAAATAGATGTGTTTAAGATATTTTAGTAGGGATAGTAAAATATGTCTTACTTGAAAATGAACAGAAGCGCGCTGTCCTCTACCAATAATACGTGTAGTTAGTTTTTTTTGTATTTTCGATTTTTACTGGAAAGCTAAGCGTTAGTAACACGTAAGTAGGTTATCTGGCCACATCGCTTTGACTTTTATTACCATTGAAAACGAATTAATTTTCTATATATTATATAATGATGTTGAAACTCGACAATATGATACCTTTGTGATGCATGTTTGTTATTGTATTTTTAACATATGTTTGTTAAGAGGAACTTTAACCTTCTTATCAGCCTAATAGCCTAACAGTCATATTTGACGTTCAGAACATTAACGAATATAAATTTTGACTAAGGTTCATGAAATGGAAGTCACACAAGTTCCGTTGTAGTCTCTTGGTGTAATAAATGGAAGCCACAATAATAACTTTATAATATTCGTGTGTTATAGTGCACATTTAGATAATATAGGTAATATATGAACTGCTTAACATGTATGGATACGTGTTTATATAAAACAAACGAATTACACAAATATATATCAACAAAGTACTAAATAAAACAATTGCGTATTTAATACAAGTACTTAAGAACAGCATTCTTAAATTTGATAATTGGTTCACGATAAGGCATTTTATTGCATACTTAAATGCACTTTACATTAACTTTTTTCTGACTATAACATTAAAATCAGCACAAAAACCAAACCAGTCACAAACCTTCTATTACATGAAATTATATTACGTACCGACTTAAAGGTAAACATTTGTGTGCCAACTAAGTTATCTTGACTGCATCTTTAAAGAGGTAATTTTACAGATTGTTGCATGTATTAAAGTTTGTTATTAAATGATTCATATTGATAAATGTAAACATTGGATCTATAAAAGTCCAGTGAAAAAAAAATTAAAGAAAGAAAAAAAGAAACCCTCAACTGGGCTCAAACCATTTACTCCTAGAGTAAAAGTCTATCGTTTAGACCACTCGGCCATCCTTGCTAATACAATGAGTGATGTATTGTATGCTTTATATAAGCAATCCTCGTAGTATCACAACATATAACGACAACAACAGAACTCTCCAAATTATTCAATTGTATCGCGTTGCAACGCTTTATAATTTTCAGGTTTTTAAATCGTCAAAAGATGAATTTAATAGATATTTTAGTGAATGGTAAAGGTACAAGTATTACTGTTTTCTCAATTATACCACGACAATTTGCGAATCTGAAACACTTTTTTTATTTTGTCAATTGACCAAAACGTGATTAGGCCCCCTTTAATTACAAATGTTTTATGTATGTGTTTTTTTTTCAAAGTAACATGTAAGCCGCCCAATAACAAGTATTGATTAAGAAAACTGTTCAGTTTGCCATTAAATCAGGCAAATGACAACGTTATAGAGGATGTAACCATTAACAGGATTTAGAAATGTCGGCTACTGCGGATAAGATTAAAAAAGGGAAGATTTTCAGACGAGCCGAAAAAATATATGGAATATCTCGCACATCCGAGCCTTTTTATGTAGATCACACACATAATATGAATATCACGGAACGATGAATGAATATTGTAATATTTAATAGTATGTTTTAATGACTTTTGATGTATTATATATACGATTGCTGGTTGATAAAGGCTACGTTTCTTGACATGTAACGCAACGAAAAGGCTTTACTCAAATGACACCATGTGAGTCAAATATGTACACGTTTTCCATATTTAAGGAACACAAATACAGTAGCTATACTTATAGTTGACGAATTCCTTAGAATTTGGAAAGATTGGCACGTGTGTATGGCTCACCGAGACCCGTCGAATGGCGTCAGTCCGGTCTTAATTAGACGTCAGGTGGCGGCGCCGCTTACGTCAGAACCGAGAACCTAAGGCGCCACTTAAACAGGAAACCAGAGCTTGCTTGTATTACACAACATTACGCTGAATTACATGCTAGCAACAAAACAATTCAAATTGTGTGTTCTTCGTTTCCGACATAATTGTTTTGTAATATATTACTTATCATTCTTACATATATGTTGCAAAAGATGTTTGAGATTTGAAACATTAATTTCAAAACACACATACATTGTTATATAATATATATTATCGACTTAATTAGTTGTTAAGCAAACGAAACGCCATGGTACAATTTACCATTTTCTCTGAAATCTTTTTAAGCCTACTTTATGTCAATAATATATAACATGTACCTTCAGCTTAGTATAGCTCACATTAAAGTAACATTACTATTCAAAATCAACGAAAATTTCGTACAAGTGTTCGTAAAATAAACTTAATCAATAAAAAATCAGTGTTCCTTATGGTAATTGCCGAAATTTCAACGTCAGATGTGGTCTGGTAACATAGATGTTTGTAGATACAAAATGCTCGTTTTTATTATTGCTTTGCATATCTATTTATACGACACATGAACACTAAAATGGTGTTCCTGTGTCGTATGTATAGATATATTCGCGGGAATTAATTGTGGCCACAAATAAATAAAAACGAGCATTTTGTATCTACAAAAATCTATGTAATCATACCACATCTAGCGTTGAAATTTTGGCTATTGCTATAAGGAACACTGATTGTTAAGGTGTTTACTTTATTTTACGAAATACTTAAGGAAATTTTCGTTGATTTTGAGCGTTATAGAGACTTTAACACTTCTTTCAGTCAATCAAATATTTCTAAGTATACGTTCCGGACTTCAAAGTCTTAAACAGTTATGTTTTACTGACTTAACTTTGGAATCCAAGAATTTACGGGATTTACGTATGTGGGAGCATTTATTCATCAATGTATCGGTGAGTTAAGAGCTTTATTTCAACACATGACACAATTATAGTGCGTTATGCACATTAACTCCCTTCATGCACTATCTTCACATTGCACAAGACATTAATGTGTATTAAGCAAATGACTTTATGGTGTTCACAGGCGTATGATTATATTTCTATAACAGTCGTTATACGGAAAATCTTCGTTCTTAACAATATGTTAAGACCAGTTGCGGGTTGTTATCACATACCCTACGATTTTCTACAATGACGTTAATTAAATATTTGGACGTTTGAAAACCAATACAATTGCTATATGCAAAACAACATTAAGAATGCACATATTAACCACGGCTGACTGTTTTGTGAACTTGCAAACGAGCACATTAAATGTTTGATTAATATATGTTGCATCAACAAGACGCATATTACTTCATCAATTGATTGCCACGGTATAAGCAATGATCACCTCTCGTTATTGGGCTTGCATGACTTGTTGAAGTCGATAACACATTTCAAACGTACCATTAGGCGTACATATAATTACATTATTACATTACAATTAAATAACTCCGATGTTTTTCATGGCATTTACTTCGAATTCCGCTGGGTTGCAAATACTGATTTTTATCAGATTGGAATCAATTACATACATTCGGCGTGCACAACATTAATATTAATCAACAGCCATTCTGAACTAAACACAATTCCAATTCTTGCAATCGTGTTTGTATCGTTATACTTGAGCTCATGCTTCATTAGACAATACATTGACATGATGATTCGTAGGTGTTAATTTCCGTTTCCGTTTGAATTGTTTCGTGCAGTGGTCATACCATTTTCACCATCATATCACCATCAACTAGTGAAAATCTTCGAAACAAATCGTTTTTATATTCCTGTTTTCTACTTGTGCCTTACTTAAGAAATGTTACAGTGCTTTACTAATTATAATTTATATTCGTTAAGGTTACACCGAGTTACATCTTGACAGTAATGAACATAATATAGAGCTTCATTCAGTCAAATCGTTGGAATTAGGGTTTAGTTGCCTGCACACCGCCATGACAGAAACGGAATTCTCGTAAGTTTTAACTGCGTCTTCGTGTGTATTTTAAAGAAATGAAATGCATTTTTAACAGATACACAGCAAATGAACAACCGAATGTTTTAAGTGTATGAGATACTTTTGTAAATAATAATAATAATCTCAATGGCGTAAGTGTTACGAACTAAATGCCAAAAAGAAAACATTTCATTATGTTAGAATATAATGACGACAAACATTGTTACAGCATATATCTACACGATATCATTTTGATGAAGATTGCGTATAATTCATATTGCGTAAAATTATTAATCGTAATTAATTAGTTAGTATGGACTATTTATTTATTTGTTCTAGAATCAAGCATATAATCATTATATAGTGCATGCATTGCTTACTGTTCTTTCTAGGAAACTCAATTTCATATTGAATTGTCCTTTCCATTATTGCCTGAAAGCCTGCGGTTACATTCGGTAAACATACATTACGTCTCATTACTTTGAAGGGGAATGTCACCTAAAGCTGTTAATTGACATCCAAACGCTTTTGAATACTTATAGACGATGCCGCATTAGGCGAGTATCTAGTTTATAACATTCTGAGCTGCTGGGCTACGGTGTTCACCAGAAACTCGAGGCATTGTCTGAAACCAAGTTATCGTCCATATATTGCCACGATTGTTTCTGAGAAAGCTACGTCCTAGACATGGACTATCGACTTAAACTGAACGGTATTTGAAACAACGTTTAACGTCGCGCAAACGTTTAATTTCGCACTTGGAGTTAAATTGTCGCGGGAATGACGCTAAATGTCGCAATACATTGTACTGTGGCTATATGTCTTAAAATTAACGCTAAATGTTCCACACCCTTGGTAAAACCCCCTTTAAACATAAGGACAAGGGGCGTTATTAGCCTTTTTTGATAACATAACGTGCAGCGAGTCATCTTTTAAAAATATCCTTAATGCACGCATTTGTTGAGAAAACCTAATCCCAAGCCAAAGACAAAGACCCTCACTGGTTTACAATGTCGACGTAGTTTAACGTCGCCTCATTTTCATAAATCATAATAACTAAATAAATTCAAATTGTCCTGAGTATCTTACGCAAGTTTTTTTCTGTTGACTTATCATTCGCACACATGTGCTATCTTTATGAGCATTGCGTAAAAATTCCGAATTTCGACATTGTCAAAGCAAATATCTATTGATAAACATGTTTATTGATAGATCTTTGATCAATGTTGTAAAACTGAGTATGATTCGTGAAGATTAATTACTTTGCGATTTAAAATGTATCTCGTCTGACTCGAGTGAGCCGTGGACACCATTTTTTTCATGTAATTTAGTTTTCTGTACACTCCGAATTTCATAGCTAAATCCAGTTAAGTACTATTGTTGTGCCTTCATTGTACATAGCACGTACGCTTGTGTAGTGCGGCAAACCATACCCCATTTGACCAACATAAAAGATAAACAGTTTACCGCAAAACGAGTGCCATCTTTCACAACGTTGAGTTTCAGGATGCCAGCTGTAAATCAAATTATTCTCGGTAATCGTATCAGCCAATCAGCGCTCAGGCAGCCGAATACACGCCGTCCACATAAAGGTGTATACAAAAACTCTACACGACATATATCAATACTACCCTATCACTAAGATAACGGGACTGAAGATACAGCGTAAACATTAAAAATTCACTACCAATTCTTAAAGCGAGAATATACGATTTTGTCAAATATTTATGAATTTAAAATATAAAATATAAAATATATTAAAAAAATAAATAAATAAATAAATATATAAATATAAATTAAAATAAAAGTAAGTTAAGAAAACCATGTGTCGAAAATGCGAAATAAGCCAGATATTTAATTCTGAAATCGAAAATGTCTGCACAGTCGAATTCGCCAGCATGTATATCATGGATGTACGATGTCAATCTAAATTTAGTTAAACGGTTTATTTAAAATTACTGCACCTATAAATAATAATACGACACACGAACACTAACTCTGATCCTAATAAAAAGAAGAATGCTTTGGTTATTGTAGGAAAATATGTTCGAGATATCTTCGTTACAATCGGCACGGGGCGCTAATTTGTCTTTGCTGCATTTTAGGAGATTCGTCTTCAATGTATACTTGTTCTTGCCTAGTTTGTGTTATTGTAACATATTGTATCAATATATTACAAATCAACACACATAAAATATCGTATAAAATCGCTTTAAACAAAAAGTAATGATCTAAGAGCTCTCTGCGGCATGACATTTTCATTGAAATATTATTTATATTCAAATATTAAAATCTTCGCTTTCCCGGAGGATGAATGGCCTACATGAAATTTAATTTTTATATGCTTATTATCAGGAAAAATGATTAACACGAACTACATTAGAACTGTATTAGTTTATTTGTTGCTAGAAATCGTTAACTTGACGCGCACAATAAAAATCAACACTGCTTTTCAGATTAAATATGCAATAATACGCATTTGAAAATACTTACAAGGAATAATGTTTTTATTACACATGGAATAATGTACTGAGTTATATAAATGGCATATGGATGTAACACAAATGCGCTATGGCAGGCAAATAACATGTTTTAAGATTGCCAAACTATGATACCGCATATATATAACGCATGAATTACGAGACAAGTTATATCGCGGTCCGATTTTATAAGGTTTCAAACGTTCTTTTTAAGATGTTTAATGTTTCACTGTTTGTTCAAAAAAATTAAACTTACAAATAAAAGTTCTAACTGCTATTATAAACAGCATTTTTCTGTTTCAACGTTGTAACTGATTTACAAAGACTAAATCTTAGACCAATTGTTTATAAGTGAGTACCAGTAAATCTTTGATGCAGATCTCAAATAAATAACTGCATATCATATGATATTAAAAATGTCATGCATCTTAAAATATCTTTATGATTCACGTCGCCAAATGTTTACGCAAAACAATCTCCCATTGATCGCGTAACCATGTATATAGAGTATTCGTGTAGTTCAGATACGTGTAGTTTTTTCATATGAACAGCTTTTTTGACAGACAAAAAGTAGTAGTATTTCATGTACATAACTAACATATGTCTAACGATAACAAAAATCACTCTTTGAACATATATACATACAGCTAACGATGTTAATGTGCTTATGTGTTTTACATCTTACACTTATAAGAACTAATGAACATAAACACGTATGCCGACACTTGTATAAAGGTAAGCTAGAAACTGATTAACGTTCAAGTAATGTTGAATATGATTTAGCGATGTGAGAAACGATCACTACCGGTATTTATTTATAAATCAAATACGATGTAATACAATATAGTACGCATTATTTCTTAAATAACGCCACCAATGCAGCTATTGCAGACTATATTTAAATCCTCACATGGTTAATACAAACGACCGTTAGCAGCATCTGGGATGTCTGCATCGCAATGTTCTGATAAAATGTTCCAACATCGAACTCGTTCAAAAAGGTTTCTGAGGCGGGTAATTGGGCAACACGCACTGAAAACATCAACATGTGTATTGTATGTCAAGCAACATCAATCCCTTGACCGGTTTGGCCGTTGGGGGTAAATGGGGAACCACGATTCAGAATTCCTTCTCCAGTTAGGTATGTTGTATGCTTCTGAGAACGAATCATCCATGGGAGGAGATTCCACTCGGTTACATTGTCCATCCAGCTTTTTTTCTGGCGGCCTCGGCCTACCTCTTGCGTGTCGTGGCGAACAGTCTTGCAAAGAGAGTTGGGTCTGGTGACTTGTCCAAGCAAAGCCAGCTTTCGACGCTTGACGGTCGCCAAAAGAGGCTTTTTTGGACCGGCACGTGTTGAAGTCATGTTCCAGGCGTACTCGTCTTGTGCTCCTCGTAGAAGATGCGGAGTAGTCTTCGGGGACAATCGTTTATGTTCAAATACCTGTATCATGCGTTCGGTACCCGCGTGAAGGGTCCAGGTCTCTCAAAAGCAAGGCATAAAACCATAATTATATATCGAGGTCCTTTATTCATGCCGGTACTATAACATTCCGGTAACTCTTATTATTTATTGCATATAAACTCAGTGATATATCATTTGAACAAGAAGAAGATAATCACAATCACTATGTGTGGTCAGTTATTAATGACCGAGGTCAAATTGTCAAAAAGCATGACACAAAACTTATGAACTTGATCTTACACACGATTTCGCAAAAAAATAAAACAAAAAGTAAATAACATCTGGGTTGCCCCTTGAAACGGACAATCTGAAGCATTTGTTTTTGTTACCTGTTTTAAAGACTTCCACACCTAAAACTTTGCCAAGACGTAGGTTAACATTGACCTTTTGATGATAGTATGTATGATAGTATTCTCAAAATCGGTTCAGTAAAATACAAGATTTTTATGAGATATTGAAATCGTTTTATTTAACCATTTCAGAATAATGCAATATGATGATCTGGTTTGCATCCAACGATTGAATATCAAATTGTTATTGTATTTATCAAATGCTTGATATATAATTTATCATTCATTAGTAGCAATAACATTTTACTGCAAAATGTTGATGAAGTTTATATATACTTGATCTTTTTTTAATAGAACGTCGCCAAAGTTTACACTACGTAAACAAGGGATAACGCATTAGGCGGGATCAAAGATCAACACAGCTCGCCTGTGTTTAATATACAATTGCTTGCTTAACATGGGTGTTAGCGTCTTGCGGCCAATTTATTATGCCCTGTTTCATTGGTTGTTCCTAGAGAATGCTATATAAAGTGTACGTCTAAAATGACTGTCCTAAAAACAGTTCCATAAGCATTTGACCAAATATCTTTTGAAGCCAACTATAATGTAACACATCCCGTTACAGGAGGCGAACGTCTGCTAAATATTTTATGTTGTATTGATGTTTATATAATAGGTTGTACTAAACCATGCCTACGATAAACTGATCTGGCAAATGTTACATCGAGGAACTCGAACACCGATCCAGCAAACTATAGAACAATATCTCTTTTCATCTGCGTTTGCAAATTTATGGAACGTTGTGTACACATTTGTTACAATTTTCTTAATTCCAACAAACAAGTAAATTTTATAAATCCATCAAAGATGGCTCAACTACAAACCATTTGACGTATATTTACACTGATATCTGCAACGCATTTTACAGAGAATGGTACCGTGGACTACTATATAAGCTTTCATAATTGTGTGTCGAACACAAACTTTTTAATTGGTTCTCTCACACCGCAAACAACGCGTCCTTAATGCGAACTCTTCTTCCCCATGGCCCAACATCACATCAGGTTTTAGTCAAGGTACAAGCTCGGGCCGCTGGTCTTTCTTTTCTATATAAACGACTTCATTGACAATTTGAACTCAGAATTAAGGTTATTTACTGACGATACACGTCTTAAATTATTGTTGAAACGCCCTCATAAGTGCACATTATATTAAGCTTGATCTCGATTCCATTTATGCTTTGTCTATTTCCTGCCTTGTCTCATTTATTCCGTTTGACCCGAATCAATGGCATTATTCCGAAAACGAAACAAACCCATACAACTTTCACTCTATTTTGACAATGTACCAGCATCGATAGTTGAACAAAATTAACAAATGGAGTTTATTTTGTCAAACGACGCCCGATGGGCAGAACATTTATCTGAAGCTTTAAACTTGGTCTGGCAACGTATCGGCATTTTAAGTATCTGAAACACGAACTGTCCAGGTCCAACCTTGAAAAAATGTATGCTAATTTTATCAAACCGACTGTTGAATATCGAGTCGCAATCTGGAGTAACTGTTCCAAGAATTAATCGCGGAATTAAATGCTTTACAAAAGGAGGCAACACAACTGTCAACGGGCGCCACTAAATTGTGTAATAATGGTTAATGTAAACGATTTGAAATGGGAAACTCTTTTTAAAAGGAGGCAAAAGCAAATACTGATTTTCTTGTAAAAACCTAAGCACATACTCTGTCAAGAATATCACAGATCTTATTCCATTCCACCCTAAACACCGCTTTGACCTTAGAAATAACAAGAAATATCTTTAAAAAAGATTTACGGCGTTGATTGTGGTTGCAGTTAATGAAAGGTAAAGACTTCAATGAATGAGATCAAAGATAGCGAATGTCTTTTTCTGTGCAGTTCTTAGCTGCAGCAAACGCAGTACGGGAAGGTACGCGGAGTTTTCGCGGCTTATTTTACATTATTACATATTGCTGGTCATAAACGCATAGATACAAAACAGAAAACCAAAAGAAGAATGGAAGTGAAATTAAAACATATGAGTCAACCGGCCACACGCGAAGTATCCGTACATATTTTACATATTTATACGCGCGTTCTTCGAACAAACCTGTTTTAGTGGTTTGTCTGGCGTTGCTATTTGATTCGATTATTAACAGTATCGAGAATCATTGCGCTCATGCTTAATTCATTAGTCAATATGATGGCATAATTCTTGTTAAATTAATTAAAAATAATATTTATCATGGTATTGTTGTAAAACACATTAAGAATCTATTATTGACATACCATATGATATCGCTGGATATCTTCATTTAACATCTGTCTGGTCTGAAGAAAATTCCAGTTCACCTAGTTCACGCTATATGTAACGATTATTTTTCTGGCCGCGAACTCCGATCAGCACATAGGGTAGAGACGCAGCGATGACCTGTACGTAAACTCTGACATTCACTCACAGCGGCCGCAAATTGACCCGATATACCTCGCGAGTTGAAATGCAATGCATTAAAGTCAGTCTTCGCTTCCACTGCTCTCTATACTTTAACATGTTAACATGTTGACAGGAATATGGAAGTTAGTACTAAATATGAAAACATAGCCTTTAAATGCAAACGTTCTCGCGCTGAAAATCTTCTGAAAATAAAAGGTGGACGCACAAACTGTATTGATGTCGAGATTGAGTGTAAAACTGTTCTATCTATTAAGCCTTTTCAGTAGATATAAAATTGTTTCATGCTGAACACGCAGTAAAACAGTGTTACAAAGACGCGGACATGTTTCCAATGTTCTGGTCGTATTCTCAAATCAGCCAATGCAGTCAATGAAGTGTATTCATCTGTACTTGGCCGCGGGAAGTTTTATTTGAATTCTATTGGACGCTAACAAAGGTCAGGCTAAGGTGAAAAGCTGGCTTAATACAGCTTACGCCGAAAAAATCAGTACGTTGCATTCACAAAAGAAGTGAATCAAATCGATGCTCATTTCTCCCAACAGCTATACGAAAGAAGAACGCTCTTATGTCTGACTTGCAATAATCTCCCAGGTTGTCTATTTTAAAGCTGCTTTAAGCAGAAATCTTGGTACATGTGCTTGTCAAATCATTCACGAAAGACTGCGATGTGAGTGCAGTTTCCTCAATAACGACTTATTCCAAAAATCACAAGTAGACAGTGCTCTTTGACAATGTGGTAAAATCGAAACTGCGGAAGATTGCCTTCAAAATTGTGAGCACCATAAACATCTCTGGAATATTCTTTTTGGAAATATCTCGTGCCATGTTACAACAAACTACATTATTCTTTCGTTGCGAATACCTTAACCTCGAGCAAACCAAAACACTAAAATTTCAGGCCCATATTTAATGTCGAGTATCCAGACGTTACTGCTCTTAATCTTTCCACGCTATGTATCTCTTCATGGAATATCTTTCATATATATAACATTATGTTTTATCATTTCATTCAAACATCAATGTCAAAACGCCGCATCACTCGCTCCCATTGGTAATTGCTTTAACTGATTACATTTGCCAATTTATTAAACGCTCTAAGAACATCTATGCTGAATAATTAATATATGTTTGAGTTACTTGGTGTATTGTCTATTATTGTATGAATGAAATGTGCATGTCATGTATAAAGAACCATGATAATAAAATACTGTTTAAACCAAAGATCATTGATTGGTAAGTTACGCCGCACATCGATCCCTTCCTATATCGTTCATTTTATATCCGATAAAGGACGAACTTTTTATTGATGTAAGGTACGCTTCTGGTTTAACTCTACAAAAAGGGAATAACGCAATTCATATAAAATATCAGGACGAAATTCTTTCCACCAGTCGTAGCCATTTGACATTTAAGGTAAATGCCGAATCACCTTTCTATGACTCTTACTTATTCAACACATTAATTGCTGTTGATTTACGGTAATTATGATTTAAAGGACCACGACATTGTGTTTAATCAGAATGCAATACTGCTACAGCAGCTAGAGTATGGGAGTTCTTTTTGTGTGAGTATTTGCTCGCTGTGGAATTTATGAAATATGTTTGGAAGTTCAAGGAAATTTTAAATTAAAATTCTAATCTAAGAAGAGTTAAAGAGTTAAATCGTTTTGTTAATACAATTATATGGAACCAGGGTATCACTGCATTTGGTACAAGACCTGTTGAATTTATGTAAGACAACGTAGCTCAATACAGATTGGTCTATAGCTACGGTGACCTCATATGGCATAAGATATATTATTCATAAGCAATCGCGCTTAACCTTTAATGTGCACTGTGTAAAAAAATATCCTATTAATTACGTGTTTTCAGTGCACAGCAAGCGTGCTTTAGTCAAAGGACAGAAAGGTTACGAATTTGAAACGCAAATAAGCTAAGTGACTAGACGCGTATAATACAATCAGATAAATTTGGAATAACACATCCACTTTTTTTTATAATTTACATTTTTCCTGAATAACATCATGAAAAGCGATGCGATACGGACACGATATGTGTTATATAGTGCAGGAAACATGTTACCAGGTGCATACGCATTTAATACACTCCCATATAAGAAAAACACAAAATGTGCATGCAATATGGTGATCGAAGAAAAATTAATTTACATACAATGTTGACGAGTTATTGTTGTAACTAATAGATTATTTATTTCTACTGCAGATGCACACAAAACTCTTAATCATAGAAAAAATCGTTATCATACATGGCATTTAAAGCTTTGATTATGATAAATAATCCGACTGTTTCGACGTCTATTCTTATAAATAACGTCAATACTACAGTTTTGTTTTTGAGTCCACGTTTTCTTTAACGCTGTTCGTTTTGTTTTACACTTAATTATTTCCCAATTGTTGGAGAATTGTAGACGTACATTTATATCTACATGTACCGGCCCGGTCAATATGTTGACACGCACATATGAGGCATTTTGAATGAAGTACTGGTCATACACAAACTAAAGTTAATCACATGTCATTAGTTATGATGTAACCTTAGTTTTAAATCCAGTAAATTTCTTGAGAAGAGTTTTATTCTCACCTGCACGTACTTGAGATAATAGTTTGAGAATCTGTAAGATAGGCACATACATATTGCATTAAGTACCCACATATGTGGGTGTTCTTGTTTTCACTTTCATGGCACAACTGTTGATTGAAAGGGATGTAAGACACTGATATCGTTAGAAATGTGTAACAGACTCTGGAACTTCCTGATGCGGTGCATAAAGACAGGAAGATGGACCTCATAATTGGACAACTTGCAGTTGCATGTATCAATCAAGCGCCTTTGAACGCACAATACTGTACGAAAAGGTTGCTATATAAATGTGGGAATATATTTTTATCGACTAAGTGCAAATACGGATCTTTAGACAGTATTGATAACATATAAAAATGTCACGTTCTCGTCGTCCTTTTACTTTTAAACTTTTTTACATACCGTCAGTTTCATGTCATTTTATTAAATTTTATAGCATTTACGGTTATAGCAATATTTATAGTGTTATACACACAGGGTCATGTTCTGAAATAATGTTTGTGTAGAAAGATTTGTACGCGAGTTTTATTCAGCAGTCGTCTTGTTATAAGACGATAGCCTTTGTCAAATAACGAAACAAACAAAATATATAAAAAAACAAGAATAACGACTTAGAAGCTTCAATGTTCACACGTTTGTCCAAATATAAGTTATTGTTATGAGTCTCATTTACATTATTTTATATTCATTTGCACTTAATAACAATACAATATATTAAATTGATGTACAAATTAAACATAGAAGCATATTCCTTCTTCTAGTAATGAGACAAAACATTATCATGTAAAGAGTCATGTATAAATATGAGCCGCGCTCTGTGAAAACGAGGTTTAATGCATGTGCGTCAATTGTTGTTTCAAATTAGCTACTGCAGTCCGCACATATAAATCAATAAAGACACTTTCCGATTGTATGGCTTGTTTGTTTGAAGGAAGCCTCCTCTTAAAGAAAATCAAATTTCAGCGGAAGTGTCGTCATTGTGCCAGGCTAATCTGGGACGACTCTTCCCGCATAAACAATAAGCTCCATCCCTTAACCCAGAGCGAGGCTCATTTATCTTAATATGGACATCGACATATTCATCTTGCATTTCCGTTTAAATCTGGTCATCTAACATTAGATTTCACAGAGTGTTACACGTAGCCTTGTTATAATGTCAAACCATATTACCAGTTGTCACATTACATTTCACATCGGTACTACTTCGCTGTCGTCCGATGACAAGATTAGTATTTCGATTCGGCCATAAGTTCTCTTGAGAATCATGTGGCCAAATACCTATGATAGGACTTTTAAATGGTTAATGGCAGGTCAGTAATGAAGTATGATTCTTTGCTTCTTTATTAATCTATATTGCTTAAGTAGATAACTATATGCGTACATCATTTCGTATACTGGTTATTGTTTCCCCATTCTTTCGGCTGCGAAAGGGTATCATTTAAGTAATCAGACAATTATTACTTACCCATAAGGAACTGTCATTATTGGATTTTATAAAGATAAAGACGTAATGCAAATTTAAGTTAGAACTATTTGCAATAAATGGCTTATTAACGCCTGCTTAAATGTTTGTCAATTGTACCGTTTAACCTTAAGACAATGATACAATTATTGACCCAATTTATTGGTACGCACCGGTATAAAATAACACTTGGTTATTATTACTAATAAAATGAATGTCAACTTGAGAAAATTGACATTTTAAGTATTAATCTATATTTAAAAGAATGCCAAATTACCCTTCGACCATATCGTTATTTAGATTAAGTTCTTTTCCTCATGACTTATTTTAGCAAAACTGATGATAGCTTGTTAACGTCTATATTATAGTCCTATAAGTAAAATAGTGTTTGAATAGATAATGGTTAATAATGTAGAAAAATATAATGAAGTAGTTGTTTCCTCGGGTTGTAATATATTGCTTAAAATTGGATAGCAACGCGTCTGACTTCTGACCAAAAGAACGCCATTACTTGTATCGTTTTATGGTAAATATGCAAAGACAGAACGGACAAACATTATTTTCAAACGCAGCTTACAACATACCTCTTAATGGGCACACAAACAAAGCTTCGCAAATTCGGATTTTATTTTTAGGATAGTCATGTGTCGATTATAGGAATCTATACTACATGGATAATCCAGTTTGACATTGCAATTTATTTTCCGTTTATCCATTATTTTATAAATGATATTAGTTACATTTCGTCAAAATACATCACGTCTAATCATCGTAAAGGAAATTCTTAGCTTTAGGCAAATCCGGTTTGTTTTTAAATCATCGATATTTCTATTTTTGTTTTGTGATATTACGCCCTTTCTGGATTTCGTATCCTTTGGTCTAAGGCACACCCTTTCTCAGTTGTAAAAACCCATAGCAATTAATCCGACCAAATTATTAGTAATAGATCACCATAATAACTGCAAATCGTTAAAGCATTCACGCATTCTAGAATTTACCATCAACGGAAACAATAACCGTTAATTTAAATTATACAATTTGAAATCATTACAGATCCATACTTAGAAGACAAACAAGCTACTTGTATATACTTAACTACACATATTGATTGCTAATTACATCTCCTTTAATGGATTTTTTCAGTGTACGAAAGCATAAGAAAGACATTAAATTGTTCAAGGTTAGTTGTTTTCATCGTTATTTAGCTTTGTGTTATTATAATCTTCGATCAATACATTTATAAATAAACATAAACAATAAAACAAATGAAATACATGCTATATTTGTTTTCTGATATTTTTAGTAAACATGCATAAGCATCTTTTTAGTAAGTACTTATTGCGTATTGTACTCATAGTGTTCTTTTCCCGTTTTTTTTTATAATACAGCACCCTCAAAACTTTCATGAAGACCAGTTATCCCAAGGCATGTGATATAGCATACCCTCAAGGGGATTCCTTGATCGTGATTGCCCCATTCCTAAACAGGTGACCTGACTACTGCAGCGAAACTACTACTTCCCGCGTCAGCCAGATAACAGTCTCCGTCCGAACGATCCCAAGCCAGAAGCGGACGACGAACCTGCGTGCATACTTAAGGCAGAGTTAAAAGAAGCAAGTCGTGGTGTTAAAGCATGAACATTTCCGGGACTCGATAACGTCCCGTCTGAGCTGATTAAGCATGCAGGAGAGGCAACTACTGCAGAATTGACAGAACTATATCAACAAATCTGAGAGGAGCAAAAGTGGCCCAAGGAATGTTCCCGATATCTGGTCATCCCCAAACTTAAAAATGGCAACCTCAAGCTGTGCGAGAATCAACAAACGATACGCCTAATTAGTCATCTTAGCAAAGTCATGTTACGTATTATCCTCAATCTATTGAAAAGCCAGGCCGAGGAACTGCTGGCCATAAAACAGTCTGCATTTAGAGCTGGGCGGTGTACATTGGAACAGATCTCAAACTACAGAGTCATCATTGAGAAAACCCTGCAACACAAACGTGAGCTCTTCTAAAACTTCATTGACTTGGAGCATTCGACCGCACGCGGCATGATGACCCACGGCATGTTATGAGAGGAATCAACATTGTCAAAAGGCTGATGCAAGTCATCTAAGAACGGACACACCAGGCAGCGCAGTATGTATTAACGGACAGGAGGGGGACATCTTCTTAGGCGTGAGCTAGGGGTGTTTACCCTCTCCCGTCCCGTTTGACCTTTCCCTTGAGAAATTAATGCATGGGACTCTACATGATAACACTGCTTCTATATCTATTTGTTACAGACCCATCTCGAACTGGCGATTTGCTGTTGACATTTTACTCATGGGTGGAACCAGCATTGAACTTCAAGATTCACCATCATACTCTCTGAAAAGGCATTTGCAACGGAATGGAGGTCAGCACTCAGAGATTCAGAAATCATGGAAAACATCACGACCTACAATAGTGCAGACATCACCATGAGCAACGAGAAGCTGTAACAAGTGACTAGCTTCGCGAACTTGGGATCAACAAGTCCAATGGTACCAGTTCCACTTTGGTCCGAATAAAAGTTGCCATTGACAACACAACGATGGCCAACTTGAGAAGGGCTTGAACAAAGACTGCACAGAAGACTGCTCTATGCAACTCCTATATGGATCACAAGACCAATGCCCTCAACCAGAAAATGACGGTAACACGATCCCCTTCTGACGACCATCAAACGAATAAAGCTGTTTTTTTCATTTTACACGTCAACAAGCAGTCCTCTCTGTGCGAGACTGTTCTGTAGGCCACGTTAGAGGGAGATCGCCGTCGAGGCCGTGTTACGAAACGCTGGATGGACAATATGAAAGAGTGGACAACGCTTTCTATGGATGAATATCTCTCAGCAGTCCACATAAGTCCTGCATTGGAGATTTATGAATGGTCGCCCCTCATTGTCCCCCAACGACCAGAACGTTCGAGGAAATAGTTTTTTCTGAAAGGAGTGTGTTTGTGTGTACAGTAATGCACAGTTTAAAGGTTCCTTTTCACAAATTTTGACATGCATTGTAGATTTTCATTTAATGCTTCATATTGATAAATGTTAAAAAAACAAACATAAAATTAAAGAAAGAAAAAAAGTAACCCTCAAATGGACTTGATCCATAGACCCCACTGTCTAAATTCTACCGCTTAGACCACTCGGTATCCGAGCTTTATTTTTTATACTATATATAAGTAATCCTCCTAATATCACCAAATATAACGACAACAACAAAACTATCCAAATTATTCGATCGTTTCGCGTTAAAACACTTTATAATAGTCAGGTTTTTACATCGTCAAAAGAGTCATATAATCGATATTTTAGATCATGGAAAATGTTAAGTTTTACTGTTTCCTCACAAACATCATAAATACAACGAAAATTTGCGAAATTGAAATAATCTTTTTTTAAATTTGTCAATGTACCAAAACGTGAAAAGGTCCATTTAAAGTAATTTGTATAAATCAATAAATCAAGTATGATACACTTGGAATTTTTTACACGTAATAAATTATTGTTGTTTTTTATACAAAAATGTTTTAACAGTTACGTGAACATAAAAGGGAAATCAATTTGGTTTGAAACAACCTTTTTGAGATGTACATGCTCTCATTTATCGGTTTAAAATACTAAATATTCTTCAGGAAAATTCAACATTTGTCACATATGATTTTCACTGTTAGTTGATTTACCATATGGACCAATATTTTTCCGCTGTGTTTTGTCTGCCCAACATTACTTTAAACGTTGTTTCTACCATTTTTGAAATCACATGGTAACTACAATTTATCGTTTTCTTGTTATACACACCACACATTGAATTTTCAAGATTTGTATTCTTAATCAGATTGCGTTTACAACATCGATCTGTTGTTTAATGTATTTCATAACAAACATTATTGTACTGTTGTCATGTGTCAAATGGTTCTTTGTTCTACTGAAATATTTATAACGTGTTCAAAATGATGAGAATGCGAAAAAACCGAATAAAAAATTGATAGCATTTTTTTCATAAATAACATGCATATATATCATATAGTTTCGGGTTTTTTTTTTCAACTCCGTTCTTTAATTCAAAATAATCATGTTTGCCCCCTCATTTCTCGAGATAATTACTTATTTATCGACTAATGACATTTGTTACACGCGTCATTAAATTCTATGTGAATTTTATCTTAAAGCAAAGAATGACGCTTGAACCAAACTATTAGGGCATTTATTTATTGAACCATTATTCGGTTTTAACGTTTTGCACTGATAGCACGCATCAGTTAGACACATTTTAAATCATACCTTATATGAGAAATAATGTTATTAGTAAATGTGTGTAATTTAAAGAATTAAAGAAATTTGATGTTGCTTACAAAACTTTTGATGATTGGAATAATATTAACGATTAAAATCGCTAAAAAAACGTTTACCGGTATATCAAATTTAGGAATCTTGCTTATTAGAGAGCAAAATGAAACACACTACCACAGAACCACGTCAAAGTGTTTTATTACATAAACAAGAATAATTAAATTCCAGAAACATTATTAGTTATAATTGACACTAGTATTTAATTAGGCATGCATTCTATGGGCGATAAAATAAAATATAATAAATACAAGAAACACAAACACAAAGCTGTCGTCACCGCAGTTGAACAAGAAATTTTAAATTTAATGGCAAATGAGGTCATTAATGGTTTTAAAAAAGCGTAAAATCGTTCTGAGGCACAATGAAAAGGAAATAAATATAATTTACATAATTGTCTTGGTTACACAGTTTGATAAATTATCATAATAATGCACACACTCCACATCAGGGTAATCCGTTTCTAGAAGAAACCGTGAATCAAATCTAAAATTGCTTAACAACAACATGTTTGTAGTACGAATATTTTCCAAAATTTGCGTTATCACATTAAAAAACACGTTTTTGTTTTCAACTATACCATGCATAATTATATTATTATTATTAGTAGTATTGTTATTATTATTATTTTGCGAAATAAGTATTATGTTAGAAAAAGTTAATATTTTCATTTTAGAAGATTTTATTTTGCATGTCTGTGAGTATATTCCTTTAAGAATATGTCTTTAAAAGTACCACAATCAACGACGATTGAAGGGTCGCCGATTGATTCAGTAGCACTCTTTACACAAGAACCTAAACCTAGCGATTGCGACGAGGAATACTTCGACAAGTTCTGATCTCTATTTGAAAAGGCTCAGTTAACGTGCGAATTGTGCGTCGTATACTCGACATATTTAATATTTTGATTTTGAGATGCATGCAAAGGATTGTTATAAATTGTCATCCAAAACTTCAATACACGATTTTGCATACGCGCAGTACAACCTCACTTACATTAATAAGTTGCGCTAAATGATTGCATTATCACTTGTATGAAATTTCATTTATAATTTGATGCATGTTTCAATAAAAAGGATTGTGTATCTTGAATAATACAATAATGCTTCTTAATGCCGACAGGCAAGCAATGTTTACGCATTAAAATACGATAAATAGCATGCACAGTTTCCATTTTTAGTTGGTCGCGTATTTTGCATATTTTGCAAATCAGTATGTGCTTAGAAGCCTAATCTACGGTAAGAACCGCAACTCACTCTGCTAGGGACGATTACCGCTGCCTGTCTGCAGCAGACGACAAATGATTCTGCCTAGCAGTGAGTGTATATACCAGCTTGTAAGACGACATTGACCAGTCTAGTGTTTATCATTGAAATATGTACATATTGGCTGCTTTCAGGGAAAACGGGGCTTCATGCACGTCAAATAAGATTAGCCTGTGCACACTGATTAGCCTGTGCAATGCGCACAAGCTAATCAAGGACGACAACAGCGAACAACTTCAATGCCTTCAGCGCTTTGAGTATTATCGTTAAGACCAATTGCGACCCATTACAATGTCAGAGCTTTTTCCATTTTCTTCCGTTACATTTCACTTAGTTTCTACGTTGCTCTTGACCGGCGATTGGCCTAGTAATTAATTTGACTATTAGTTTCCCGATGTATTATTTGTCCAAATATGTATGCTTTGGGACAGTCAGATGGTTAATGGTAGGCCGGTAATGCAGTCAAACACTTTTCTAGATCACACGGTAACATGGACGTTGAATGAAGAAAACGCAAGCCTACGCATTACTTGTTTTATAATAATGTTTAAAAGTGTGAAATATGGTCTTATGCTCAGTAAATATGTAGAAGAATGTTAATTTGGCAAAATTTTTGCATATACTATTAACAAGCATCAAATGAAGATCAATAAACAGATCCATAATTTAACTGTATTGCCTGTTTAAAGGTCATAATCGGTGGTCTAGAAATTCTGCTGCTGCTTTCCCGTATAAATACTAATTTGTGACTACGAGGAAATAAAGATTAATCTTTATTTACCTGAACTAATGTGTATCTCAATACATTAGGATGACCAATTAAAAGGTATAGTCGTTGTACTGTTCATTGTGTATCCAAAAGCTGATACGTAAAGTTTATATGATTTTTATAAATGGCATCAGGCGTATATCTTCGTGGGAGTGTGCAACTCTGCATATGAATTGTTGTATTTGGTGGAAACATTGTCAACAGTCCTAACATATTTTATATAGACATAAACACTACTAATGAGATCAGAAAAGCAAGCTTATGATCGCAATTCAAATCGGGAAGTAGCCAAAGCAATTTCGATAATTATACTTGAAAATACGCTTGTAAAAGTTGAGAATTAAACGTTTAAAATTAATGATTTTTTTTCTCCTTGTGCTATTCTGGAGTTGGTAAATTGAACTATTTTATATTTAATCTTATGAGTCATAAATATGATAGTTAACGCCAATTTGTGTAAATCATTATTGTTGATTTAAGGTTTGGAGTAAATTTAATGATAAGACTCTCAAATTAAGAAATTTGGAATGTACCAATTAATCTCGGTCGTTCTTACTGAGCATTATATCGTCAAAAAAAACATGGTCTGTGTCATTGTATTGGCTTTTCAGTTTACTGCTTTATTACAACAAATTTGAGATCCCCAATTTTTCGTTATTTTCAAAGAAAAAAAAGTTATAAAAAATGTTTTGAGATTAATACGATATTTTATAATACCCGGGCGTGGCATTTAGGTTCGTCAATAAACTAAAAAAGTAGCAAAACAAGGTCGTATGTGACGTCATTCCTGGCTAGCGCTTGGAGTAATTTATAATTTTGAAAGCTGGGTATCATTATTTCTACATGATTTTGACAGAGTCAGGTGAGTACTCTCCAATCTTTGGTGGATCTGTCAACAGACATATACTAGTCTTGTATATAATGCGCGGCGTATTTATATTCGATAATTGATAAAATACATTATTTATTAGGTGAAGAAGTAAGTTCAGCAGTTTTTATCCTGCATTAATCTTAGTCTACGACAAGCCATTAAAACTGACAAATTATGACTGACAGGAATTGCCTGTGTAATAGACTTCTTATTTAACATTAGCTGGTTCTGTGATGTCATCATGCATATGCCCATTATTAACTTATCGCACAATTTACTCCATGAGTAACTCAATTTGATTTTACATTTTCCGTTCCATCCATTATATCCTGAAATAAACTTACGTTAATATTGGTAATTCGTATAATTCGTCTCATAAATTTGAATAAGAATACTAGCTGACAACAAAATAAGTATGGTACTTCACAAAAATGAATCGTAAGACGAAGAGCTTAGAGGTTGTATTTGGTTATTATGTGTTTCACATCGTTCTTAGCTGTTGGGCTAAGTACAGTTTCGGTTACAAAAAATCGCTTTAAGCCATTTTTGCATCTATGGGTTGCGCTGATGAGTTTGCATGACCCATTTGCAACATTTGCAATTGTGTTTTCAAGCTTTTTAAACACTTATGAAGATATTTAATGTTGTTGCTACATGTATATTCAAAATTCTGAGTGTTTTTTTTTATCAAGAGTTTATTAAACAATTGTACAATTCAGGCTATAAACGTCCTTTCTTTTAGATGTACGTGAACCGTATGCATGCATAATGTCAAAGATGTTAAAAACACTAATACCTCTACCAGAGTTCCACTTCAATATCCACTGTTATTCTATGCACGTTCAATGGACATCTAATTTAAGTTCTAATGAAGGAAACGTATCCTTAATTCTCTGACAAAACTTCGTTTGTAAGAATAACATAGATTATTGTTGCGTACGTTCAAACTGGTTTGCATTGAATTGAATTTACACTAAACAGCACGTTTGGCAATACATGTACCCACTCTATGTAACCCAGAGGGATAACCAGCTATCGGGTGTATAGAGGTATTCTGTTGTTCTTCTGTCATATCGTTCTGGATCGGTGGGGTTAAAGAAGATCGCCAACTGAAAAATGCCAAACATATACCGACCCAGGGTACCGTTTTACTAAGCAACTTACGCAAGTGTAAGACTTACGCACATATTTTAAAATATTTGAATTTCATTTATTTCCGATTGATGCACATTAATTTTTACTTGCAATACAACATGATTTTATGCATTTCATTAAAACACGCCATATGTCAATGTAGAAAGAATTTGAAGGAACTATATTGAATTTAAAATATGTGCGTTAGTATACAAATTACGTAAATAGCTTCGCAAAACTGTACCCAGGGAGGACAATATAGTGCAGATACAACCGTTATCGCAAATGGCTCCCTTTTTTGTTCTGGCGTGTTCTCTCGACTGCGACCCTCAGACCCGCAACCATACCAGAACGATATGGCAGGAATCGTTCAATAGCATAAGGGCTCTGCGTTTAATGTTGCCAAAAATAGTTTAAATTTAAAGTTTTCAATGTGTATTTACGAATCAAAAACTGTTTCACACAGTTTTGTGTTACACTTCGGCATACATGTTCAGCGAGTGGGTCTTGATTTACATTCAATGGTAACCCAAAGCATTTAACAAAGTATCTATGTGTTTCATATTTTTCGACGCTGGAAATAAAAATATAAATATTTTGTGATTGTTTTTTTCATTATATTACTGATTTCTGTTTAGTTTTTAAACGTATTAGATATTGATCAGGACCACTCATTTTATAAAGGTGTTTTCTGTTTTCTTAATCAGTTTTCTTTATCGCCGTATAAGCTATTTAGACAACACCTGATGTCACAAAATGAATTTGTCGTCAAACTATCCATTTAATGTCTAAAAGTTTAGAACAAAGCGATTCGAATTTACCGAATATTAAAGCAACATCTACAATAAGGATATATTTGGGGCGCATTTTATTTAAATATATCAATTTAAAAAGCGCATTTTATGTGATGAAACTAAATGTCTGAATACAAAAGCAACAAAAGCAATACATAATGAAATACTTTAAAATTTAACGCAAAAACTATGAGCACGATCGTTTTTGGAAAAACTCCTCATTTGAAAGCGTCTTTTTTGTACCAAACGAATATTTAACTGTTCAGTCAATTAGTTACACATATGTTTCCATTGTGGTGTTTATATGTATGTCGACGAGGTATATTGCAATTCATACATGTTTCCCTAAGCATAATTAAAACGTATTTACGCATGTTTGATTTATCACTTGATGTATTTTCATAAACGAATTCGCCAACTAGTTTCATTGAAGAATACTTTGATAGTATTGAAGTAAAACAATGTAATATGTTCGTTTAAATAATTTCAAAAGGAAACATGTTTATATGTACATAAGTAAATATGATATGCATGAAGATCGTTGTATAGTGATATATGTTATAATGTAAATAACCATTACATGCGTAATGGTTAGAAATATGTTTAGTTACTGATGTTTACAAAAACCCAACCCCTTAAAGGTTTTAACGTGAGTTATGATTTGTTAACAAATTCAAGTTAACCTGTTCCAAACCCTTGTTGTGTTAATGTGGGGAAACATTAAATGAACCTCGTCTCATAAGAACAAATCCAACTTATAAATCCATTTCATGGTTTTGCGGCGATTGAATATCGGCTTAAAAATAATTGTCTGTCAAATGATTTGCCGACGCAAGTATATTATTAAATAATTTGTATGACAAAGCAATATAATAGTTATTTGGGAATAAGCAGTAAGCTTTCCAATTAACGTTGACAATGGTGACAAGTACTATTCTCGGAAGCAATTGTACTCGGCTTAGCAGTCTAAATACACTAAGAGACCGGCTTAGCAGTCTAAATACACCAAGAGACCGTTTTGGGAGTATAATCCTTAAGCATAAGCATATCGTTATCCGTTAAAACGTCACGAATTGCTAATCCAGTTTATTGGACTTTAAATAAAATAGAGTAGAGTGAATAGAGGATAATATGCTACTGTGTGTGTGTGTGTGTGTGTGTGTGTGTGTGTGTGTGTGTGTGTGTGTGTGTGTGTGTGTATGTGTGTGTGTGTGTGTGTGTGTGTGTGTGTGTGTGTGTGTGTGTGTGTGTGTGTGTGTGTGTGTGTGTGTGTGTGTGTGTGTGTGTGTGTGTGTGTGTGTGTGTGTGTGTGTGTGTGTGTGTGTGTGTGTGCGTGTGTGCGTGCGTGCGTGCGTGCGTGCGTGCGTGCGTGCGTGCGTGCGTGCGTGCGTGCGTGCGTGCGTGCGTGCGTGCGTGCGTGCGTGCGTGCGTGCGTGCGTGCGTGCGTGCGTGCGTGTGTGTGTGTGTGTGTGTGCTTTAAATTGTCTGAAGAGTTGCAGAAAGATTTACACGGTCAATTTATTGATGACAAATATTGCTGTCAGATGATTTTTTCTTTAATCATATTGCTAGCGATGATGTTTGCATACAATATGTTTACACTGTGCAATTATAGAACAGATAATACTTTTCAATAATTCCCGGGTAGTCTTAAAATGGTGTCAGTCGATTTTGCGTTGACTTCTCTGTATCAAATAGTTTATTAGTTTTCGTACGTGTGTATTATGTCATTGCATTGTCAATTGACGTGTTACCTTTTCTGATAAGGCGCGTCAGAACATTTCGATGCATGTCTATTGCAGGCCTTCAACAAAAATAATCGAAATTACCCTATCATTCTAACGTTTATATGAACGACATGTATGTTCATGTATATCCCATTCGTCACATGCAGGGCCGAACATATACATGTGTATAAACTTCTTAAATCCGACAACGTAAAATTAAGTTATTTCATGAAATATTATTGGAAATAATGCTTATAAGATTGCATTGAATTACAGTTTAATAGGCTGCAACTTAAGCATCTGCATATTTTGACAGTTCAAGTTGATACCGTATCACAAGTATATCGTACCGTTTGTGGTGAAATTAACTATAACATATAACATGACTATAATTGAAACATATAAACGCTATAAATATAACATTTTTATGAATTCATATTATTATTATTCTCTGAATGATAATGTATATCTTTTCAGACATTGGTATGGGGAAAACGATTTGAAAGTATATAATTTTGAATTATTAACCTCAAGCGCATATTTTCAAAATGGTTAGACAGAGGTATTCATTCATTACCACACGCGCTGTTTTTGATTAACGAACAGTCGTCTCGTGTCATGTTATTTTTTATTGTTCCAGCATAGCATTCCCCATATTTTCTTACTATACCTTGGGAGAAGTTATGTAGCTTGACAGTGAGATTTGCGTCGAATAAATGAGATTTCTAAATACTTTTTATAACTGTATGATTACTGCGTTTCTTTTCATTAGGACTACAAAGTACTTAAACGGATTAAATATTAATTAATTAATCAGTAAAGGGCTTTGAAAATGGCTAAGGAAATACTAAAGAATGCAATGAATTGTTGTATTTTTTAAACTTTGAAGAATAATGACTATGGTTGTTCAATATAAAACACAATTGTAAGTATAATTACAAAGGAAATGAAAAATGTTGCATGCCCTGTAATTAAGATCGGGTCGTCTAGCTAAGGCTAATAAGTCATTTCTCTTGGCACTAACTAGTCGGGAATGTAAACTTCGTGTAAGCAATACACTCTAAAGATAGTTTACAGAAAACCACATAACATGTTCATTGTTCCTTCGTATTCATCGCGGTACAAATATTTTAAATGTCTCAACTTCTCATTATGATAACTTGTAACAATACTATTTCTATGTTCGTAGAGACAAGAGTCTATTTTGATGAAAGCTTATGTTATGATAGCTACACAGATGGGGAAAGTTAGCGCTTTCAAAATATGGACCGGGAATTTAAATAAACCATCACTCAATAGTATATTATTATGTGCGTATTCAATATAAACAAGATGTGTTTGTGAAACACTCTGTCCCCCCCCATATAATTGACCTTTGACATTGAAGGATGACATTGACCTTTCACCACTCAAAATGTGCAGCTCAATGAGATACACATATATGCCAAGTATCCATGTTGCAAAAAAGTTATGGCAAATTTTAAAGTTTGACGCAAACAAACCAACAAACAAACAGACAGGAAAAAACAATATGTCCCACAGTATAGACTGGTGGACATAAAAATGTAATAGCATTAATTAATGAAACATATGCATTCACGCGAACACTGTCTCTGGTTGTCAACTGTGCGCATGCACTACATAATCCAAAGTAAGGGCAACGTTTTACCGTTGGAAGGTACGCAAGAGTTGGTTCACAATCTTTTCTTTAAAAAAAACAACAACATTTTTTACAATATTATTTTTCATTAAAATACATTTTTGTGATAATCTGTTTTACTCGTTGTGAATAAAATACACGTTATTTGTTCTAATACACGGCGAAATAAAAAAAAATCATTTATCTAGCCATAATTTGAGTAATAGTTCGAAACGTTGTCGACGTTGTGTAAAAGAGAATTACCATTTTCGTATTGCAAGTACAAAGATTATAGGGCAGTTCTTAAAATAATGCTCTTAATTGTGTCAGCTATGAAAGCTGTATCTGTTATCAGCAGATAAATGTACATACATTTACACCATCGTAACCCTACAGTATTGTGCCTCTATGCTTTTAGAAAGTCAGAATTCAAATCATAGTAATTTTGAAATATTCTTATGTTGGCACATTTATTTCGTTCCCAGCCGTCATTAATCACACATGACACGATCTTAACCAACCAGATATTCAATCTCATATCTTTTTTTAATTTTTATAATTAATTTAAGTGAACGTATGTCTATTAATATACATTATATGTCAGATAAATAATGAGGTAAGTGTCTGAGTTGTTAAAAGTTAAATAAAAAACGCCGATTCGATTCGGAACACAAAATCGTAAATCGGTATGGTTTAATTATTCATGCAAAATAATTAAATAATTTAATCGTTATGAATCTTAAAATGCGTTTGATTGGTTTTCTTTGAATAAACGAATTGAAGCATATTAGAGCCGCGTTCTGAGAAAACTGTGCTTAATGCATGTGCGTAAAGTGTCATCCAAGATTAGCCTGTGCAGTCCGCACAGGCTCATCAGGGACGACGCTTTAAGCCTAAACGTGATTTTCGGTAAGGAGGAACTTCCTTCAAACTAAAAATACCATAAAAGCGGAAAGTGCCGTCCCTGATTAGCCTGTGCGGACTGCACAGGCTAATCTGGGATTCATTTACGCACATGCATTAAGCACAGTTTTCTCAGAACGCGGCTCATTATATAAAGCTGTTACATGTGCATATATTTAACAATAAACCGGGTTATACATTTATGTCGCCAGTAAGGCAAAAACAATATTCTGGATTTTATAGCTGTAAAAATTGTGTTCTCAAACTAATCAACACTTATGACTGGTTTGATTTTACTAGTTGATTGTTTATGGAGTGATAACTGTATATTACAATTGAAATATTGTAATTAAAGTTACCTCATAAATTGGTTAACTTAAATGGAAATAAACATTAGTTTCCTCAAATTGTATGCGTTATTGCCATATATTTCTAGTTTATATAACGTTAGAATTGAATTTTGCGTAAGTATTTACGTACAGCTCACCATGCTATTAAGAATAATATGTTGTATTATAACGTACAATTTAATGATTTACCTTTGTAATGTTATGTTGACTAAGTTTAATTGTGGCTTCTTTTTGTCAATCAATAGTGGAAACCAACATGTATTTAAGAAATAATAATAATGCCTTAACACGGATTCTCATTATTATATGCACATACTTTTTTCAGTTAAATTTAGGAAATATCACAGATCTTAAAGACTTTTATTGTCCGCTTCTTTTATCCGGTTAAGCGTAGATATTTTCTGTAATGAGTTTGAATGGAGGTTCTTTGTTCTCCGTTCTACATACTGGAATTGTAAATATGCAGACAGAGATTTGCATCCACATTCATACTGACATTCTAAATAGTATCAATACGAATCATCTGTGTGCAAAATTAGATTTTAAACCAGTGTTTGGTGTAGTTCCCATATCGAGAAGTAGATAATAGTTTAATGTTCTTCTTCCATTTATGTACCGAGTTTTATAGCCAACGGCAAATGCTGATTGTAAACGCACGACATGAAATAAAATAGCGAGGCGTAAACCAATGCCATGAGTCACGAAACGTAAATGCATTTGTTTGACACGTTGCTATAGTGATCTTACAACATTCATTTTGCGATTTTCTTTTATTAATGTTAATTCTCCATTAGCTGGGCTTGTTTTAACGTCTATGACCTTCCACTGGCAATGTTTATTTATATGCAAACAAAAATTGCAAAAACAATATAATGCTATCGTTATTTCAGTAACACTCTTTGGTTTATATGCAATACTTATAGCTTATATACAAAAGCATGTAGCGTACATACAGTGAGGCTCTTTCTTTACATATTGGTACAATTATAACCTACTTGTGTTTTGTAATCTTATTATTATTTGCGGTTTTATTACTGAACCAAGTTTGCTGACTCGAATGCTAAACAGTTAATGTAATAACATCCATGAATATTGATATAAATTGCAATACGTATTGCGTATATAAAATAGCATGACGCATTCGTACGTTGTCATTCTTTCTTCACATATTGATACTATTACGACCTTACATGTGTCTTGTAATTTACTCTTGTTAGCAATTTTTTTACTGAATCAAGTCTGCTGACTCTAATGCTGAACAATTAGTTTAATGACATCCATGAATCACCGAACTAAAGCTATAATTGCGGTCTAGTCTATATGTTAAACGATGCGCACACATTTAGAACGCAGCCATCGGCAAATATTGTAAAACATCCTATGGCTAATACCAATCGGACTCGTGGTAATTTGAAACCATGTAGCAATGCTTGTTGTCGAGAATCTTTATTTTATGGTCCAGGCCGACGAAATGTAGCGGAATATCACAAATACAAATTTGCATAACGCGTCTAGGATTACGGAGTTGATTGCTCTTCGTAGCGCCTGCGAAAGATCATACGTCCATTTTTTTTATTTCCATTTGCGGAAATCAGACGCAGTCAATATTTTGTTTCACGGTGGAAATTTAGCATCATCTTTAGTTAATCAGTTGACAATTTTTTTTATATCTAATGACTTAATATTTAAAATATATATTTCTAAGCATATAACCACTTGTCGTAAGATAATACAACACATGTTTCTTCATTTTGCGTTGCTTTAGCAGTGAGTATGATGAATGCGGCAGGGGTGAATCCAATCATGCTACGTATTTGCCAAACTAAAGCAATTAGTTATCATTATTGAGTCAGCAATACGTTACGTACTAAGACTTAAGAACGTGTTTTTGTAGTTATGGTGAACACACGAAACCCTGGAGATTATAGTCTTAAAAAAAAGGTATGGCCGATGATGGCTCTATAAACACCCAATTGCCTCAATCTGCTATCTTTAACCCTTTGCATGCTGGGTAATTTGTCGTCTGCTAAAATGTCGTCTGCTGAATTTCTAGAATAAGCATTTTCTTCGATTGTTTTTCCAAAGAATACTATCAGAATGGCAAACAGTTTGGATCCTGATGAGACGCCACGTTTTGTGGCGTCTCATCTGGATCCAAACTGTTTGCAAAGGCCTTCAAAATTCGGTTCCAGCATTGAAAGAGTTATGGGTCGTGTTCCTATGAGATATTCCGTCATATGCTAAACGTGCACAATCTAAAGTATTTTGAAGAACAAAGAGTCTACAAATAATTGTTATTTGAATTTGATTATGTGCCCACCCCGCTCACTTTAAATATAAACAGCATCATGCGCTTGTCATTTGACGATCGTTTTCATTTTAAGCGCGATTTATGAGTGTAGGATGTTGTTTCCTTTTTTCTTTTTCTTTGAAACTAGTCGTGTACACTGAATAATTGTCTATAGTCTGATATTTGATTCTCTGATTAACCATGATAATATATTTCTAAGCCACGTTTTTGTTACGCTTACAAAAGATGAAAAATTGAGTCCATCTTAAGAATTTATATTTCATGATTTTCTTTGGTTTACAGGCAATATCCTATATTTATTGACATTATTTACAGGTATATATATCCATGGTTGAACACAAATGAATTAAAACATACCGTCCAAAAAATAAATGAAAAATCCTAGTTTTCCATAGAATACAATTGTCAGATTTTATCGAATGGAACGCCCCATTTTTTAAAATTTTAAACGGTTATCTAAATAAACAAACACATATCTCGAACATGTGTATATAAATCAATCTGGTTAACAACAGCAGCAAATTTAAACATGATTTTTATTTAATTGTATATGTTCAGGCTAAATTTAATTGAAATACTTAAAAAGTAGTTTAACATAATTGAGTTCGCTTAAACAACAAGCTGGAAATGTATATTTGACATTTAATGGATATTTAGAATAACTTCTTTATTAAATTTTTTGACGCAACAATTGCTCATAACAATGAAAGTAAAGGCAGTGAAAGGACATATCGATATTTCACCCCTTTAATATATACACAAATAAAAAAATCAAAGTAATCAATTGTTGGTTTTCTATCTTAAGTATATACAATTCCCAAACATTCTTTGAAACGCATAGGCTCATCAGTGACGACACTCACCGCTTTTATGGTATTTTAGTTTCAAGGAAGTCCCTCCTTGCCGGAAATCAAGTTTAGGCGGAAAGTGTCGTCCCTGATTAACCTGTGCGGACTGCACTGGCTAATCTGGGACGACACTTTATGCACATGCATCATGCCCAGTTTCACCAGAACGCGACTCATATGTACAGTGAATGTAGTTCATATAGCATATTGTTTCCCGTTACATTATTTTGAAATATATTTTATTGTAATGTCTGCTTAAAAAGCGGGATACATGTGTTATAACAAATATAAGAAGAAATATAATTTTTATGATAAAATACCTTATTAGATTTCGATATACACCTTTGAAGACACTAAAATATTTGAAATAAGAAATTTATGTGTACAACGATTTGTAAGAATTTAGAAAAAGATAAACAAATCGTAAAGATTACGGACAACATTTAATCAAATAAAATATAAAAATAATACATGTTTAATCTCGTTTTTGTATTACTTGTTTGATAATTTAAGTATTTCAGATTATTCAACATATATTCAGATTATACATGACCATAGTAGATGTCGATATGCCCCTTCGAAAAACTAACAGACTGGACATACGGACTTTACAAATACATCACATAGCATAACAACAAAGGTATACATTTTATAAAGACATTCAAGAAGTATTAAATCATATTATAAAGTGTTTAAACAACGCGCATTCGAACCAAATAAAATAAAAAGTCGTGTATCGCGTTTTCATTATGACACTATGTTTATTGCGTGATTGATATTATAATATAGTATAATAATTTCATCTTATTTCACATAAAATTGTTTTGTAGTTGAATATATTAAATGCCATTACAAAAAAAGAAACAAATGAACAAGTATATAAAGCTGTAACTGTAACCGAAAATGTAAATACACATCATGTGTAATTATTATTTTATCCGAAAATCATGTTGATTCGACTTATTAGCATAAGCCTAACATGAATGCGTATAAATATGAAAAACGGCCTTCTTAGAGTTTGCTTATTGAAATGATCTTTTCCAATCATTTGTCACATACAATCAACTGTATTCTTAGTGCATATATATAAGTTATACTGAAAAAACATAGTTAAAGCATTTATGTCAAATCATGAAAAATACAAGTATAATTATTCTTAGTTAACGCTTTTCATTAAAGGACCGCTATCAGTTTGTATACGCGTAATCGAACCCATGCGGGAATAAACGTGGTGTGCCGAAATATTACGAAAATAATACTAAAATGTATATCAAATATAATTAATTTTCATTAATACATGTATTTGTCAATATAGTGAGAAAATATTTAGATTATTTAAATTAACTTCGAAATGTTCTGTAATGCATTATAGGAGGCATAACGTTCGAAATATAAACACAGGAATGTTTCACTTATATCGAATGTCTTGGCTGCGCTCAACATTAACCCGATTCGTTTTTTAAGTTGTTCTTGATATTCGTTTATGCATATGTATGCACAAACCATTATTATTAAAAGGAATTACTTAAACATAGAAAAACTGAACAATAGATATGCATAAACAAACAAACCTTACGTAATTGAAATAAAGCTGTATACTCACAATGCATGCACAATGTATCAGAATCAGTTACGCAGGTAGAACGCTATATATGCAATTATTTACTATCGGGGTCTCTCAAAACAAACGATACGGTCTTATGTGTCATATTACAATACTCAACATATATGAAAATGGTTATTGTCCCCTACCGGTTTCACCTGATGGGGACATATGGTTTGCACTCCGTCTGTCAGTCAGTCAGTCTGTCAGTCTGTCAGTCATTCTGTCTGTCCCACTTTTCTGGATCCTGCGATAACTTGAACAATTCTTCATATTGTTTCATGAAACTTGAAACATGGATAGATGGCAATATGGGCATTATGCACGTCATTTCATTTTGATCCTACGTCAAAAATTATGGTTGCTTTGGCAACAACAACACAATAAAATATAACAAAATTCTGACTATAGTGGAAATTTCTGACAATGGTGGAGCCGGTAGGGGACATATATTGCTTGACAATAGTCTTGTTTATAATGCAACATTATAAAAACATGTGAGGAACGTCAAAATTGCAAACACTTGAAATCTCACTTTCGATTTAAAATTGATAATCAGTACTTTCATTTTTTAGAACGAGTGAGCTCTTATCATAGTAATAATGTATGTCTACTTGTATGGACTTTTGACATAATGTCACATGGTAACACTGTCGTCGTTTTCATGCACTGGTGAATTCAGTGAGGACTGCGTCTGTTCTTCTTCGTTGTCTGACACACACGGGTCCGTGCTTTCCTCCAGAGTTATGTCTCCTAGTTCTGGTAATTCTAGAACCGTCTCGAGAGCGCCGCTGATTGTCGTTGTGCCGCTGAGGGACACTTCGCTCAGTTGGCATTCACCGTTTTCCACCGAAAATACTAACTCTTCAGACTGTTCCCTCACAGATGAATCGTTCCCGACCTTATACACAGCACCATTTCGATTGTTTATCGAGTTCTTCTGGCAACTGTTCGAACTTTTCGGTCGTCCACGAACGTAACTGCGGTCGGAACGCAACAATATGCCGTCAATTACAACTCCAGGATGGACGCGCTTTGGCTTTGGCAAACAGCATTTGAAACGTGACTTCACCTCGGATCTGAACGCCTCGTTAAGCCAACAATACACGAAAGGATTGTAGCAGGTGGAACTGATTGCAATCCAGTGGCATATGAAGAAAGACGTGCTACTGAAATGGTGCGGGTTAAAGTCTGCAAGAACTTGATAAAGATTTAATGGCATCCAGCATAATGCGAATACAACAACAACAACTATAAGCATCTTTATGCTTTTACGTTTGGCCTTTTGCTGGGACACCTGCTGGTTTTCCGTAACCGCTCCAACATGTGTTCGTACCCACAGTTTTCTAACGATCCGTCCGTATGTTATGGCAATTACTGTGAGAGGCATCATGTACTGTAAGACCAAAGTGGTAACCGTTAGATACTTCTCCCACTGGTCACTGGGGTGTGGAAATGCGGATGTACATCTTTTGACTTTATTTAACAAGAAATCCACAGTTTGTACCTTATTGTAAAGTCCGTATGGAAGAGAAAGTCCAACAGCCAAAATCCAAATAATTACTAGCACGAATAGCCCTATGGGTTTGCTCATTCTGGGACTGAGAGGATACAAGAGAACCTGCTGTCTGTCTAGGGCTATTCCAAGAAGCGTAAAGGTTGACACATACGAAGATACCATTAAGGAAAAATTCAGTAAATGACACATAACACTGCCGAATGGCCAGGTATCCAGTAAATTACGCGCAATGTTAAAGGGTACATTAATGCAAGTAAGCAACAAGTCGGCTATAGCGAGATTGGCTATAAAGAAGTTTGTCACTGTTCGCATACGTTTATTTTTAATTATCACATGACACACAAGAACATTCCCAAATAAAGATATAGCAATAATCACACCGTATGCTAGAATAAGGAAGATTTTCCCCCATATCTTAGACACTCCTTCGTCCAGACCATCCGAATCAAAAGTAATGTTGTCGGAATCATTTGCCATTTTGAGAATATCACTCAATTCGGTACCAACTGTAGAGTTCGATACGTTCAACAGGAACTTTTCAATCTCATCTAAAAAAGCCATCATGTTTCTGTCTTCAATTTTGAAAACTGTGTGCGATTGAATGTCCATGTAGGAGAAAACCACAAGACTTAAAAATGGTTTTTAATGTGTATCAATCGACTGTTCTCATAATCTTGAATTTGAAAAACATTCAAAATTCTGTATTTTGAATTCAAATATATAAAACAATCGTTAAACTTTGAAAAAACGTTTGAACAATATAGTAAAGTTCGTTAAATAATTAGATTATTGTTTTCATCGTAAACATAACGTCCATTTTCGGCTATGTACACAGGTTTAAATCCACATATTGTGTCACTTGTAATTACTTCCACAAAACATCGGTCAATAAAAGTATTTCGCGACATGAACAAAAGCAATTTAAACCACGAAAACATTATAAAATTCATCATAAATATGTTTACCAAACTAAATAGCCCAACTAACAATTCGAAATCCGCCACTTCTCCGTAGCAAATTTGTATGCGAAACGTAGCTTAAAACATAATTGCTCCAGTCATGTCATTATCTCTTGTTATGTGAAAAACTAAACACGTAATCTTCAAGCCGCCTCCTTATCAAGATTCAGCGCTTAAACATAAGTTCTTAAAGGTATCTTTTTCCTCTCAGAACTTCTTAAGCCATATGCCAACTAATAAACAGAACGTTGCTATTCTGTTTCTTCTAGACGCGTCATTATCCTTTGTAATAAACGAGCTGTGATAGCGAGTTACAAACAGGCCGTTAGTCGAAGACGAATTCCTCCGATTCACAAAATGCCTTTCCGAGCTTTACGCTTTGAACAGACTGTTCCATCGGCTCAACAGATCGACTATGACAGGTGCTCTGTATGGCAATGGCGATGTCGTAGCCCAACGATTGTGTATTGGGGATTTATTTATGTTTCAAGCTTATCTTTGGGTTGCTCTTATGATTTCGCACTTATATACATGCACACATATTTACAGTTACTGTTTACATTATGAATATGATTCGATACACAAAAGTGTTTATACGTTTGTTGTTGTTTTTCATTTGAGCTCAGATGTATTTGCAATTGACGTACGTACGAAGAAAGACACTGATTTATGTTAAGGATAAATTTGTTTTATGTTCGTCAAGGCTACAAACTTATACATGGTACATATTAACCAACCAAACTTAAGTTTTCCTTTGAAAACAAAGTTGTTTTCAGTTGCTTTTACAAGCAGAAAGACACGGATCGTTGTTAATCGAAAATTTGTGTGATAATCGAAATCGTGCTTAAACAAATAAAACAAATTTGTTATACTAGCATGTTGGTAAAGTACCTGCTTTTTTATCAATACACCAAATAATTTGAAACTTTGCTTATGTTTTACGTTAACGCAATAATAAAAAACTGTTAGTATGAGGTACTACATTAAGTGTTGCAGACTAAACAACCTTCATTTGACGGTCGCATTATTTGAATGTGTATGACAGTCAACATACAATGACCACACTTAGTGCATCATAATCCCAATACTTAAGCTGCATATTGCTAATATTGATGTGATGCGCTCATTTGCATTGTTTTCGTTAACTAGGTAAATATTGGTGGATTTATGTTCTGTATTTGATCATTATTTATGAATCTAACTCCATTTAAAGACAAGTTTGAAACTTGGGCGAATGATTAAACCATGCTGCTGAAACTTGAGTCGATAGCCGCAGTATTGCATATGCCTATATACAATAAGTGTTAACCTACGTTTAAGTATTTTGACTTCTTTAATGTGGTCAATGTGTTTCTTTGATTATGCTATACTAATAAAACATAATGTATTGTGATATAACACTTTAACGACTAGATTCGGTATGTGTTCAACTTTAATCATCAAGCATAATTATATAAAGAGACGAGGTGTCCATTAAATCAAAACGCGTTTTCGGTTCGAAGATTGTGAAGAAACAACTAATATGTGACGTTTGTTTATTTTTGAACGCTGTATATTAATCCACGTTTCTTGTATTGACAAAAAACCAAATAAAGTAAATTATATAGTACATATGCATTGGAATACTATGTATCGGTAGCTTTTCTAAATTTACAAAGAGTACCATTATATATACAAAGTATTTGATAATTATAGCTTAAGGAATGTAATTGCTAATCATGTGTCGCCTTTTATATTTTTATTCAAGCAAATAATAACCATCGGAAAAGTATGCACTTACGAAAATTAGTGTGCGTGGTTTTCAAAGATAATCTTCTTTTTATTATGCTCGACCGAAATTTATGATAGAATGTGGAAAAGAAAAATCCAATTATGCTAACAATTACAAGCTTATCAATACACATGATTACCTGCTGAAATACAAATAAATCAAGCAAGAAAAATTAAACATAATTTCAAACTTATTTCTAAAAAAAAACATTGTTTTACAAATTGAAAATTTGACATTAAGTTCGTCTTTTTTGTGAACGCCATCGACACAAATTACATGCTGTACCCTTACGTTTATATCAACATTTCGAGCGCATCATGTCTAAGGCAAACCGGCTTCATAAATATGTCCGTTATCGTTTCTTACATCGGACAATTAACGGATCTTTTGTTAAAAGCAGACTGGTGAGTTGTGTTGCTGTGTATTTTCCAAGTATATGAGCCGCGTTCTGAGAAATCTGGGCTTAATGCATGTACGTCAAGTGTCGTCCCAGATTAGCCCGTGCAGTCCGCACAGGCTAATCAGGGACGACACTTTTCGCCAAAATTGGATTTTTGCTAAGAAGAGACTTCATTTTAACAAAAAGTGCCATTAAAGTGGAAAGTGTCGTCCCTGATTAGTCTGTGCGGACTACACAGGCTTATCTGGGACGACACTTTACGCACATGCATTATGACCAGATTTGTCAGAACGCGACTCATATTCATCTCAACGTCTAAAAAAATTGACATATTAAAGTGGTCACCCGACTGTTTGTTTTTGCCGCATCTTTCCGATATGTTGATGTGCTGTGCAATCACGTTGTCGGCATGTGGATAACTGCGGGATAAGTTTTAATCACCATTATTCATATCTAATAGTGCCTATCACGCATTCTTTCAAGACTTTCAATACATTACTCTTATCAATCTCGGATCACGAGGGAATGTTTAATGGTTTAATATAATGAACATACAAGATCGTATATTTCTTCTGCCAAGAATTGGGCAATTCAAGCGGTAACAATATCATTTTCGGGTGGGTCATTTTTAATATATGAATCTATGTTCTTAACTATTCAACAAATACACGGAGGAAGATTCAATGTGATTTCCACTTGTGCCGTAGTTATTGTATAGTTGATACCATCTTAAAAATGCAGCATAATAGCATTATTGAAACACTTTTTATTTTATCATGACATCATGACCTGTTAAAGAAACAAAACATTACATTAATTAAATGGCGTAGAAAAAGATATTTACATTTCTAACGACACGTGAACGTTTGGAACTGATTCAACATAATGATGTAGGCACGGGCATGTCCGTTCATCATGAAGACACTCGCAAATATTGATTTTTTTACAAGAATGCCAGCATTTACCATGCTTCGTTTACATGTCTGCAGCGCACTGTTATTTGCAATTATCAGTACTTCACGTGATTCATCAACTGACAATGTTATAAACACGTCATAATGTCCGTTAGTGCCATAATATTTCAATGTGGATGTTCAGTGCATCTCAAACGCTTATTTCTTAAAAAATTATAATGATAGGCGCATCTAAATATGTTTTATTTAGTTTATTTCTAAAGAAATAAACTCAATAAAACAATATTAGATGTGCTTTTAATACAGCATTAAAACAAAAACAAACCTGAACAGAACATTGACATTTCTCACTGATTTCCTAATCGCAACTGAAATTTAATTAAAGTGTTCTAGCATTAAGTTCAACAATGAAATTTTCTTTCCTGTCGTTTTATATATCCCGATATATGTGCTAGATTAGATTTTAAAGAGATCATGCAGCGAAAACAGTATTTGACCTTCCTTTATGTATTATCACAATTAACATTTTTAATGTATGCTTTCCGGTGGTTTAGAGAGACATATCAGTGAATTAAAATGATAATTTCACTGTTTCAAACAGTGGCAATCAATGACGTCATTATCCCAGCGAAATTCTTTAGTTAAACTCTTTAAAAATGTATATAAAATGTGAAAAAAGCATAAAATAAAAAGAAAAAATGTTGGATTCAACAGAATATCGATTTTAATTCACTCGTGATCATATAATACATATATTCACTCGTGATCATAGAATACATATATTCACTCGTGGCTGCGCCACTCGTGAAAATATTATTTTCTATGATCACTCGTGAATTAAAATCGATAATCCACCAACTCCAATTAATATTCTCTATATGTTCACAGGGTTGAAACATGTAGTCGACAGATAATCACAGTTAATCTATCGTTTACCGTAACGTTATATGCCTTCTTGAAATCCCTTAATTACAACAACATTTCTTGTATAAGAGGGTGCATAATGAAGATACAAAGATTTGAGCAAAGATTCTTTCTCATCGAACAATGCTTATCTACGTAGTTATATTCTCTAATGCATTACCACATATTCTCTTATTTGGTTCGCGAAACGTTTATTACATAGACGTGCAAGAAAGATTATATGCATATGCATACAATCTAAAATAACTTAAAAACTGCACATGCAGCAATACAAATGTCTGAGTTCTGGTACATTAATCTTAAACAAGGCTGATGTTTTAATAACAATACACCAGAAGAAGATTATTACTGATTTTTCAAGCGGTTTGTCCAACAAATTACTTACATACATATGTAAACTCAGCAATTCGCTTCTGTTTTCCATTTAATTAGTTATCGCATAATTTGCATACGTTAGTATTTCTGTGCTAGTAAAAAGTAATACTTTTAGAATATTTTTATTGTAGAGAGTGCATATTTTAATAATTAAACGGCCGAACAAAGTGTTTAAGAGTTAGATATTAGACATTGTGTGATAAGTATTATACGTTAGCAAAATATATAACACATAGTTATACAATTTATAGTTAATCAACTAGCAGTGGATCACATTTTATTGTCTTAACAGTTTCTATAAATTTGATTCAGGCCTTCTGAATTTACAGACCGAAAATATGTACTGTGTGAGATTTTTATTTTTAATCGACATAAGAAATACGGTTATCATTTTCATGCAGCATTAAAAGGCGGCATTTTTACCATCGGAAAGTTTCAAAGCACTATACAGAGCATTAATTCTGCAATCTTTAAAACAAACAATATATTTAAACTTATAACTTTATTTTTGAAAATGTGTTATCCGTATACAACAAATATATATGAACGAATTGAAGCAGCTGTTATGTATTATCAATATTTTAATCATTACCAATACCAATGAATACAGAAAATGTACTTCCATTTTGCAACAGTCTTAAAATTCATTTAGATCAATCATAATTATCGGAGTTTTCATCTACATTCACATTTGTATAAAACAAAAACATTGCAAATGCATATGCATTAAATACGAACATTTTTAATATCATGTAATACATTTACAGCAACAAAGCGATGAACCAGTTTTCGTCTTACCATTTTCAGACGCTTACGAATGAATTTGAAAACAAAGTTGTTTTCAGTTGCTTTTACAATCAGAAAGACACGGATCGTTGTTAATCGAACATGAGTGTGATAATCGAAATCATGCTTAACAAATTAAAAAAATGTTATACTAGCATGTTTGGAAGTATACCTGCTTTTTATCAATACAATAAATAATTTGAAAATTTGCTTATGTTTTACGTTAACGCAATAATAACAAACTGTTAGTATGAGGTACCACATTAAGTGTTGCAGACTAAACAACCTTCATTTGACGGTCGCATAATTTGAATGTGTATGCCAGTCAATATACAATGACCACACTTAGTGCATCATAATCCCAATACTTAAGTGGGATATTGCTAATATTGATGCGATGCGCTCATTTGCATACTTGAGGATTGTTTTCGTTAACTAGGTAAATATTGGTGGATTTATGTTCTGTATTTGATCATTATTTATGAATCTAACTCCATTTAAAGACAAGTTTTAAATTGGGGCGAATGATTAAACCATGCTGCTGAAACTTGAGTCGATAGCCGCAGTATTGCATATGCCTATATACAATATGTGTTAACCTACGTTTACGTATTTGACTTCTTAAATGTGGTCAATGTGTTTATTTGATCATGCTATAATAAGAAAACATAATGTATTGTGATATAACACTTTAACGACTAGATTCGGTATGTGTTCAACTTTAATCATCATGCATTATTACATAAAGAGAAGAGGTTTCCATTAAATCAAAACGCGTTTTCGGTTATAACATTGTGAAGACACAATTAACATGCGACGTTTGTTTATTTGTGAACGCTCTATATTAAAGGCTCATAAAAGGTGATGATCCGTAATTATTACCGATTTTTTAATAGTTGTTGCATATTTTATTTATACAGGTTATCAAACAACAATATAAAAAAGCTATTGGACATTACCATAAAAAATGAGCAATACAACTTGTGTTGAGCTCAAAATACAGTGTCCTCCAAGTCAATTTTGTTTACAAACAATAAGTTTATTTACATTGATGTTTACCGTTATAATATATATTAAATATGTTTAAATATTAAAAAATATTTAAAAAGCGGCAATAATTACGGATCGTCACCTTTTATGAGCCTTTAATCCACGTTTCTTATAATATATGTGAACAATTCATATGTTTTATTCAGCTATGTTATAAAGCCTGTTTAAACAGTCAATGTATTGACAAAACCCGAATAAAAAATTAATTAAATAATACTAATGCATTGAAATGCTATGTATCTTGTTATAATGTACAAAGAGTACCATGATAATATATACAAAGTATGTGATAATAGCTTAAGTAATTTATTTTCTAATTATGTGTCGCCTTTTATATTTTTATTCAAGCAAATAAATACCATCGGAAAAGCGTGCACTCACGAAAAATAATGTGCGTGGTCTTCAAACATAATCTGCTTCTTATCGTGCTCGACCGAAATTAATAATAGAACGTGGAAAAGAAAAGTCCAATTATGCAAACTTGAATCTTTCACACATTCCACTATTTCATTTTTAATTGGATCAAAAATACGACATGTATACGACAAGCTTATAAATATACATGATTACCTGCTGAAATACAAATAAATCAAGCTAGAAGAAAGTAAAATAATTTCAAATGTATTTCTAAAAAAAACATTGTTTTAACAATTGGAAACATTTGACATTAAATTCGTCTTTTTGTGAACGCCATCGACACAAATTACACGCTGTACCCTTACGCATCTTTACATTTATATCAATAGTTCGAGCGCATTGTGTCTAGGGCAAACCGGCTTCATAAAAATGTCCGTAATCTTTTCTAACATCGGGCAATTAATGGATTGTTGTTAAAAGCAGACTAGTAAGTTGTGTTGCTCTTGCGTGTATTTTCCAAGTTTATGAGCCGCGTTCTAAAAAAACTGGGCTTAATACATGTGCGTAAAGTGTCGTTCCAGTTTAGCCCGTGCAGTCCGCACAGGATAATCCGGGACGACACTTTCCGGCAAATTTGGAGTTTTGCTAAGAAGAGATTTCATTTTAACGAAAAATGTTATGAAAGCGTTAAGTGTCGTCCCTGATTAGACTGTGCGGACTGCACATGCTAATCCGGGACGACACTCTTCGCACATGCATTGCGCCCAAATATCTCAGAACGCGACTCATATTCATCTCAACGTCTAACAAATTTGATTTATATTAAAGTGGTCACCCGCCTGTACTTTTTTTCCCGCATCTTTCCGATATTTTGATGCAATACCGTCGTCGGAATGTGGATAACTGCGGGATAAGTTTAATCACCATTAATCATATTTAATAGTGCTTATCACGCACTCTTTCAAGACTTTCAATACACTGCACTTACAATCTCGGACCACGCGGGAATGTTTAATGGTTTAACATAATGAACATACAAGATCGTATATTTCTTCTGCCATGAATCGGGCAATTCTTAACTCGTCAATGAATACACGGAGATAGATTCAATGTCATTTCGCTTTGTGCTGTAGATATTGTATAATTGATACGATCTAAGATACGTAGCATAATAGCATTATTGAAACACTTTTCGTTTTAACATGACCAGTTAAATAAACAAAACATTACATTAGTTAAATGGCGTAGAAAAAGATATTTACATTTTTAACGATACGTGAACGTTTGGAGCTGATTCAGCATAATGATGTGAGCACGGGCATGTCGATTCATTATGAAGACACTCGCAAATAATGTGAGAATGCCAGCATTTACCATGCTTCGTTTACATGTCTGCAGCGCACTGTTATTTGCAATTATCAGTACTTCACGTGATTCATCAACTGACAATGTTATAAACACGTCATAATGTCCGTTAGTGCCAGGTTATCTCAATGTGGATGTTCAGTGCAACCCAAACGCTTATTTCTTAAGAAATTATAATGATAGGCGCATCTCAATATGTTTTATTTAGTTTAAATCTAAAGAAATAAACTCAATAAAACAATATTAGATGTGCTTATAATACAGCATTAAAACGAAAACCAACCTGGACAGAAAATTGACATTTCTCAATCATTTCCTAATCGCAATTTAAATTCAATTAAAGTATTCTAGCATAAAGTGCAACATCGAAAGAATGCTGCGAACATGTGCACTGAATAAATTTACAGAGCTATAGGATCTCAACATACTTGGTTTTCTAATTGAAAGTCGTGGCTTCAATGTTCAATCTAGTTAGTACACATTTTCCTTCCTGTCGTTTAATAATTCCCGATATATGTGCTGAGATTAGATTTCAGAGAGATCAGGCAGCAAAAATAATATTTGACCTTTCTGTTTGTATTATCACAATTGTACAGCTATGTTCACAGGGTTGAAACATATGCCAACATTTATATTCTTCTTAAACACATTTTCCGATAGTGCGCTATGCTCCACAGATTTTTATGGCAACAGACCCAAAGGCTTTGCAATATTCCGCGCTTCATTTGTTTCAAAATCGTAAAACTTTCTTCCTTAGTTCAATGTTATCGCTATAAAATACCGGAAGAGCTTGTTAAATTTCACTTGTTGCGATTATGCTAGACGTATACTAAAAACTGGTAAAAAACTTAGTAATTATTTAATATTGACATTTAAATATAATTCCCACAATTAAATCTTAGAACATAATATTTAACACACTTTAAAAGCTCATACAAAACCTTAAAAAGTCCTTAAAATAACATTACGACGGAAGTACGTGTGTTGAAAATTAATACTTTGCATTCAACATACTGTTAATTAACTAAGAGTTTAAGTTGTTTGCTGAAATAACTTGATGTATATTGGTTTGTAAGCAAATAATATTAAAGAAATCCTGGTTAGCGCTCATTCGGTTAGAAAATTTGAAAAAAAAATCAACTGTGCACGTTCGGCAATAATAGTTTATAATACTTTTTACAAAAAAAACACAACAACATCACTCGTTTTTTTGCACTAAGCAAACTTCAGTGAAAGAAAAGAACACACGCATATGGTATTTTTAGCGAAAACGTAAGGTAATATTAATCATGTTATCGACAAAAAGTCATAGTTCTTATTTATCTAGATAGAGGTGCGAATTATACTAGAATTCTCTATAACGTGTCTACTTCAACCTTTGTGTTTTAGACATAGCAAACATCATTTCATTCCAAAACAGAATGGCACTGTGTTGACAGTTTCCTCCCGTTCATTAACGATTTATGTTTCTTCATCTAGAGTTAGAAATATGAACAACACGGCTTCAAATAATTAGTTCAGTTATACACAATTAACTAATTATCAAAAAAAATATTCTTCTTGTTAGATAGATGTTGAATTAAGTTGTTTGATATATCTACTTTTGGACCCACACCGTAGTTTTAGCTGACGAATCAAGCTCTAGTTTATATTCATCACTAATGTTTAAAACAAATATCAATCAGGCTAATCGTATTGTTCATACAAATAGCATATTTTATCTTTTTCTCTATGCTCTTGGCACACGGCCGGTGAACCAACATATTAATAAATCATATTGAAATATGACAACAAGGAAACAGTGAACAAAAAAGGGCATGGCGCCGCGCCACGCTAAAACGGCCTGGGAAAACACTATACACTATCCGACTGTTAAAGCCTCCTCACACATAGGCGAAAGTTTCCCGACGTCAAATTGCGTGTACTGGCGAATAAGACTTCAACAAAATTCGTTCGCATTAGTATATGTACGTTGCACATCGTTGGTGGTGTTCGTATGGATGCGTTTGTAAGCTTTTGCGTCCGTTGCGATTAGTTCTTTTCGTCGGAAAATTTTAAACATGTTGAAAATTGTTGGCGAATAAAAGTTTCGTCTATCGTTCGTTAAAGTTCGTTTCAATAAGTTAGCCGATCGGGAAGTCCTCGCATAGCGTTCGTCAACTGGCGTTTGAGGTCGCAGCTGTCAGCTAATTTGCATATCGTGATTACTTGATTTGCATATCAAGCGAAAGAAGACGATCCGAAAACGAATCTTTGCGATAGCTTGCGAACTTTTGCGAACTATACCGAGGATTTGCGTATTGCAGCGAATTGAATCCGACATTTAAGCGATTTATAACGATACGTTAACGTTCAGAAAACGAACGGTATACGCTTGTACACGAATCAATCCGAAGGGTTACTACGATAAGCGAATCTATACGAATCCATCCGAATAATAGCGCCCCTAAAAGTTTCAATAGTTTGTGCAGACATATGCCTATATTATATATATAATTTTGAAAGTATCATTATTTCTTTGTCAAATGGAAGATATACAACGCCTGAAATAGCAGTATGTTGCTGATATGTCAAATCAATAAGTAGTCCAGCAACAACTAAACATACACCGGTTTCTCAGAGACCGACTAAGGTTTCTGGTGCCAAGTACTCAGACAATCAGTATTCCTGGCTGGTCGGTGAGAATACCCTCTCTTTAGTGGTCAGAGACGTGTGTCATGCTATATGTGGAGAATATGTTAATGATGTTATGACAGCCCGCTCCACACCAGAAGAATGGAGACAACTGGCTGATGGTTTCCTCAAGAATTGGAACTTTCAAAATTGCATTGCTGCTATTGATGGCAAGCATATAGCTACCAGAAAGCCTGCCAGCCCTGGTTCCTTATATTATAATTATAAGGGATTCTTCAGCATCATCTTACTGACCATTGTCGACTTGGACTACAAGTTCGTATGGTGTGATCTGGGTGGTGAGTATAAGTCTACATACATTTTACTGCATTATTTTGTAAGTACATGAATATATACATTAAGTGCTGTTTTCAATATACAGGTGTTTACTGACAATTTCTTATCCTTTTTGTATTTTGCCAAGATTTATAATGATTCAGAATTCCTGGAGATGGTGCAGGATGGTTCCAGACGCACACCCCTTTCCAAATGACACCGTCGACATGCCATATTTCTTGGTTGGAGATGACGCTTTCAGCCTTCGCGAGAACATGCAGAAACCCTATGGACATAGAGTCCTGACAAGGGACGAAATAATCCTGAACTACCGGTTATCCAGGGCTAGGAGAGTATCAGAAAATGCATTTGGGATTTAGGCCAACCAATTCCAGGTACAGTAAAGTTCCGCTATTGAGACCAGGCAAAATAGTGGTCTCATTAGCGATAGGTCTTAATATCGGACCATTTTCCTTCATAAATTAACCATTTGAGACTTGAATATTGTCAAAAACCGCATAATTTCATAAATTTTCGAAGTGGTCTTAAAAGCGGAACTTTACTGCTATAGCCTTTTTCAAAACACAATTTCATTTATAAAAGAAATGTTCACGTTTACTTTTAACACATACCAATACTGGTCATCTGTAATTTCAGATACAACTTACAAAGATGAACCACAGCCCATCCACAGTAAGGCTGATTGTAAAGACATGCTGCATTCTCCACAACTTGATGAAGATCAGGCACCCCACCATGCAGAATGCACTGGTTGACCATGATATTAGAAGAGGCGATCTGGTTCCTGGTGAATGGAGAAGAGGTCGCAACTTGGAGGATACCAGGAATGTCAATATCAGGGGCAACAACACAGCAACAAAAAAAGGCAAGATTGTGAGAAACACTCTGAAGCACAGGGTCAACTCTCCAGCAAGATGTGTGCCATGGCAAGACAGGATGATGCCACATTAGAGAATGAAATAAAGTTTAACATATAAGTGGAATAAATCAATAAAGAATATTGTTGTTTTTGTATTCAGCTTATGAAGGGAAGTAATAGTAAGACACGAAATTTACGCAAAATCTTTAATGAACAAGACTTAATGCATAATCAACATGCATACATACGATACAAAATAGTTCATGCATAATCAACATGCATACATACGATACAAAATAGTTTTAACAAGATTTAGTTTCTCGTTACAGCTCGTTACAGCTCCTTGTCAGTATAAAATATGACAAGAGATTTTTTTTTATTGAATTAAGACCTTTGTGTGTAACGAACGGAATGACGGACAGGCGTAATGATAGACAGACTTACAAATCAGCGACTACATGTATATCGTCTCCTTTCGGTGAGCTTAAAAATTAAATATATTGATAACTTACACGGATGGAATACTTGGTATTTTCTCCTCGGCATTACCAGGCTTATTATAAGACTGCATCTGTGGTTGCTTAAGTTCCCGTGGCTCTACAGCAACAGCCTTTTTCGCACTAGATCCTCTTCCTCTCCCTCTTCCCATAGGCGGCATACTTTTGACTTACAGAATCAGTAATCACAGCAATACTGTCGAGTCGGAAAAAGTTAGTCTATATCAAAACGCCCGGATGCAAAAAATACCGTTTCGGAAATATTCGGCGGTATGCGCAAGTATGGGCAAGGTTTCGCTTACATTCGTATCTTTACGCTCTTAATAGCTCCTAATTGCTAACCGAGAGAACGAATATTAATTGCGCGACCTTACGCTTTCTAGCGAATTGCAGTGACTGTTCGTCACACTTCGTAAATCATATACGCCAAATAGTTCCTCTACGTTTACCTTTCGTTATAATATTACACAATGCAACAAATTTTCAAACAATTTCGGCAAGAATTCGCTAGAAATCATAAATTTACCCTTTTCGCCAGGCTTCGTCGTATGGATTCGTCGTGTGTGAGGAGGCTTTTAGGAGTAAGTATTTCGGTGAAAATGCGATATGCTACCCACAATGTGACATTAACTAATTGGTTCAGCACTAGGAAAACGATTTAGGGATGGATTTTTAGAATAATTAATGTTAAGTTCAAATTTACTTTAAATGAAATAAAAGCATTTGAAACAATGCACTGCAGTAGAATATTTTCCATGTGTACGAATACGAATATTACATATATTCAATCGTTTAACAATTGAATTTAGGAACAAACTAAATCATGTCAAAAATGGGTTTTCGATTAATTATTCTTGTACTTTTCTGCAGTGTTAAAATGATCAATTACCAAACCATTCAAGGTGTGCAACCTAGTACAAATACTTAATATATATATTTATATAACTTGAAACTTGAAGCTTGCTAATTTGATGAAACGCCTATTTATATAATTATATTCAATGGCGTTGTACAAAACATATAAATATACAAATATGTACGAACGAATTGAAGCAGCTGCTTTGCAGAATCAATAGTTTAATCATGGCCAATACCATTTAATACACTTAATTAATTTCCAATTGGCCACAGTCTTAAAATTCATTTAGATCAACAATAATTGTCGTAGATGTCACATTTGTATAAACAAATCATAGTAAATGCCTATGCGTTAAATACGCACATATTAATTTCATGTAATAGATTTACAGCAACGAAACTATGAAACATTGAACCAGTTTTTAATCTTACCCCTTTTAGACGCTTACGCATGAGCGGAAATTTAATTTTGCTGGCAATGTTTAACCGCTACTTACTGCACGCAGAGGTCAGAATATACCAGGGAAACTAAAAACCAAGTAACCTAAACATTACCTATCAGCTACACTTTTCATGTTGTAAGTGTTTGTATTTGGCCATTATATTTTGGCGTTCATATTGGATCCTATTTGACATGCGGTTTATTGGCGTTATTAAAAGGCAAAACAGGTTTTATTTGCGTTGTTCACTTTTATCGAAATTAATTTACTTATAGCAGTGTTATGTATAGAAGGACAGCTAATTTAACGTTCGGTGGGTCTTGTATTTTGGGGTCAGACATGGATAAAAAAAACAATACAGCATGAGCTTTGTTTTTGAAGGAATGTCTTAAAGGGATCTTTTCACGGTTTGGTAAATTGACAAAATTGAAAAAAGTTGTTTCAGATTCGCAAATTTTCGTTCTAGTTATGATATTTGTGAGGAAACAGTATTACTGAACATTTACCATAATCCAATATAGCCATAACATGTATCTTTTGACGATTTGAAAACCTAAAAATTATAAAGCGTTGCAACGCGAAACGATTGAATAATTTGGAGAGTTCTGTTGTTGTCGTTTAAATTTACAAAACAACGAAGATTGCTTATATAATGTATAAAATATTTCAACTGTGTATACCCGGCGGAATAGCCGAGAGAGCTCATGCGTTTTTACTTCAGACTTACTCCAGGACTCCGGGGGTCACTGGTTCGAGCCCTGGTTCCGGCAACTTTTTTTCCCTTTTTAATTGTATTCTTGATTTTTTACTGGAGCTTTTAAGATCCAATGTTTACATTTATCAATATAAAGCATTTAATGACAAACATCAAAATATGCCAAAATCTGTGAAAAGGCCCCTTTAAATAAATGTCATATAGATATTTTATATGCAGCTATAAAAATATTAATATAAAAACACCGTTGTCATTTAATATCTTTAAATATCATAAGGTCTTACTTTAAAAAATAGGTATTTGTAAGACCACTGATAAATTAAATAGTTCGATAGAGAAATCATTTGACTAAAACAGAAGGTGCGACTTGAAACTCAGCTTAATATACATCGAAATTGCGAAAAACAAAATTTCATTGAAGCCGCTTTGAGTACCGTTTTGTAAAGAAATTTAAAATACACCAGCTACGGTTATTAATATGTAATGAGTTTTTATTATTATACTGTCTGTAATTTCGATAAACGTAAAGCTTTTAACCACTGGTCAGAAACCTTAACTCAGAATTTCAATCATTAATACAGATACAAAAGTATTTAATATCCAAAGAGTTAAAGGATATCTATAAGGAATCCAACGGCATTTTTAGAATGTGACCCGTATCAGACACGAACTTTATATATCCTGCTGCCAAAGTACCTGGTGAAAGATGTATTTCACAACAGGTTGCTCAGATATATGAATCTAGAAAATCAAAATGTAGGTTTTATGGCAGACGTGTACAGGCTCCTTGGAAAATAGGTCTCCTTCAGTTTCTCAATGAATACATCGAAACTGGACTATTCCAAACAAAGTTTACATGGAAAATGATAATTGATAAAACAGTGAATCTGCAGGCGAAAACCGATGTGGCTCAGCGACTTTTGTGCTGTAAATAGTATAGGATTAATTACGTAAGGCCCATTCGCGCGCAGGCCAGGAACCTCGCTCTTTATACACAATAACAGCCACTAAACACTATGGGCGCCATATTTGATTTTTGACGTGCTGATTTTTTTCTGGAAATCACCATGGCAGACGAAATCAAGTTAAACAATTGGTAAGAAATGATTCATGTGTATGCAATTTACAATATCTTTTGTTGATTGCCCCATTAATTGAGTGAAACAATAGTTACAAGGATTTATCGCATCGTCTGTGGATGTTTCTGTTGAAACTGAAACTAGATAGAGAAAGAGCGAGGTTCCCGGCCTGCGCGCGCATTTCAATAAGCGAGCGGGGTAACACCGATTTAATTATGCATAATGACGCACTTCCGTTGCTTTAGAAAATGGCGAGTGATTTACCTTTTCAATATCTATGTACATAGTCGAACTATCTTTTTTTAAGAAGACGTTTTGTCGGAAGATTTTTATTAATTTAGTATCGGTATGCATTATAATGAACAACGGGTAATTAAAAAAAAATTAAAAAAATAAATAAAAAAACATGGCCATTGACATCGAGCGCCTATGATACAAACTTGTAAAAACAAAACTTTTATCTTACAAACAACTTGATGTATGTCTATAAATAACAATATGTTCATTTAATACCTTATTCAGTTTAATTGCAATCCGCACCGTATTTTAACATTCAGAAAAAAGAAAAATAAGACCACAATCAAAAGTTCTTCACCAAGTCTAATGTGTTATAAATGCATCTGATATGTTTGTCTTCTTGACTTAACAAAACCAATTGTTTAATCAATGAAAATGGCGGTCTATACACGCTTCCACCGAGACAGAGATTTGATTGCATCTGCTATTTTGTCTGACTGTTAAATTACATTAACTGGAATAATTTATACAATTCAATGAAAAGCAGAACACAATAACCATGTACAGATTACTACCATAACACTGTAAAATTTTAAATGTCATACTGTGGGTATGGGGGGGGGGGCAATACATAGAATATAATTAATGTTCACTATCCACAGGTTATTCCTTGTTTTTTATCCAAATTGTCGTCATTTTCAGCTGAAAGGTGCTACTCCACAGACGGTAAAACACAAAAAATGAGTTGATAGCAGAAAACGTGTTTGTTATCTTACGGATAAATTGCTTATCAAATGTATTCGTTGAGGAATCAGTGAATAGTGCAATAACAATAAATAGAATTACGGCTAGACGCCTCATTGTTTTAATCACTTCTACAAGAAGACTAGGTCTTTTAGTAATGTGAACAAGAAATGCCCTCATCTTAACAGGCTTACCGCACCGCTTTACAGTTCTTTACAGGTTGTATTGCAAGGCATATCTAACCTATTGTTTGTAAAACTACGACTCACCGCTTAACAGTTCTTTACAGGTTGCATTGCAAGGCATATCCACCCTATTGTTTGTAAAACTACGAGACTCCGGAAGAAAAATTGGAAGCGAATTTGCATCTACGTTTAACTTTCATAACAAACACCGATATGAAACAATATTTTCTTCACATTTTTTATTTCCCAACGATTGTCATAGTGCCGTTTAATCAGTATAAAAATTGCACAATCGGTGGACTCTCTATCTTTTGCAATTATATGAACGATTTAAGGTTGAAAACACGCTGATAAAACAAAGTTACATCTTAACACGACCGTTTTTATGTTTTCCCAACATTGACGAGCTAAATATGCTACATTGTGTACACATTGATTGTGATTTCTTTATCCGACTTAACATTCCTTAAACATATCACATACACAAGAATGTTACACTTGTATAGCCGAAACAATACAAATGAACAAGGATTGACCGCAATTGCATGCATTCTGCTCAGTGATTTCTATGTATTATTTACTTGCCTATGCGTAATGCTACCCGATAACTGATTTTTTCCTGCGTATCCTATTGAAATGATTTATCGTTGATGCTTTCAAATTTTTAAATGCTAATGTTTAGTCCCTTCATTTATATTGCTTCTTTTTGCGTATACCGTTATCTACTATTGCTTTCAAACTGTCGTCCTACCTACTGCAACATTAAAACTTTAAATATTGCTATATTTCCAACTAAATTTCTTTATTTCCAATTAAATTACATGTCTACCTACGTGCATTTGACGTTGCTGCTAATGAATGCAGCGAGAGATTAAAGGCATTTTGGATCTTTCATGCATGGCTATGCGTTATAAGACTGAGGACCAATATCAATTTTGAATTTCGAATTATTAAAAACTGAAGATATCTTCGGCTGAGATTCAGTAGTTTTCGTTTATAAAAGCGATAAAGGACACCCTATATTTCCATTGACCAAAACTGGTGTTTAATCATATATAAGGTGAGAGTAGCGACTTATTTTTTAATGAGGAATTGTACTTCCAGTTTGATAAGAACGTGCGAAGAGTCCAAGCAGAAAATAGATCAACAAGTAACCAAAGTGGCAGACTGGCAAATAAACATATAAAAGTACAATCACGTGGCTACTATGCGTTGCTACAATCGTTATTTGACATGTTCAAACTTAAGATTACAATGCTGGGTTGGCACACCTCAAAACTCTGCGAGGACCTATCATAATCTCGCGTCAACGCATCTTGATTTTGATATTTAAAGGTCAAAAATGCGAAATCTCAATAGGGTATTGAGAGATTACGATGTGATATTTTGATCAGAAATAAAAAGGTCACATACTCGTGAACACACTTTGAATGCGATATTACTATCTTATTGTTCACTCGAACTCTTGCATCGTGTGCAAAATTTTGACCATGCGAAATTTCAAAGGCCCTTAAGCAACATGTTTACCATCATTGTTGAAATTCAAAAACTGCAAAACTAAAAATTAAACAATATTTAACTGTTTAACTGTAACCAAAACATTTATTTTCCTCCGATCGACGACGTTGTATTTATA